>NW_012094344.1:0-444 GCF_000956235.1 Wasmannia auropunctata | reverse complement strand
CGTGTGCTCTTCCGCTCTCGATCTGAAAATAATTTTGTTGTTTTTTCCGTGTACAAAAATATTAAAATTTTGTAAAATTGCAATCAAAAATAACTTAGCGACAACGCGAAACGTCGAGTAAATTATAATTAAACGGACAGTATAATAATGCGATTCGATAGATCTCACAGTGATTCGCGCTGTGATTTCATAACGGAAATGTCGATGAATTCCGCATGTTTTCTATCTCGCTCTCTTTTTCGCCGATGAAGGATCGTAAAGCCGCCCTTAAAATTACTGTCTAGGGAAATGCGTGACGGCGCGGCGGTCCGCGCGGAGGGCCGTTCGGGAGTTTGCCGTTGGCATATATGAGAAATCGGATTTTCGTTCCTCGTAAAACCGGAGTGGAGGTAAATCGCCCTCGCCGCCTCGTCCTCGTTTCGGATTCTCGGCGTGTTGTATCAT
>NW_012094343.1:0-455 GCF_000956235.1 Wasmannia auropunctata | reverse complement strand
CTTGCCAGCCCGCTCAGAGATGTGTATAAGAGACAGATATATACCTGGTGCTCCGTACGGATTCATTTTTATATGTTTTCCTGCGTGTCATTGATGATGACTCATATGCAGACGCGACGCAGTTTTCAGATCCGCTATCGCTATACTAGAAGCACTACTGGCTTACAATTAGATCGATAAGTTTGAGATAATTATCGTAATTTCTTTCAATTGTAATCATAATTATGTTTTACAGATAACTCCGGTTATAATTACTTTTTAAACACTTACTAATTTACACGACTTGAGGATCGAAATCTGACATATATACGTACGTTTCCAACTTTTTGTATAGATGTATTTTATGTAGGAGAGTATATTTTAATATGTATTTTATGTATTATTATTTTAACATGTGCATAATATGAGATATATTATTTATATAATATACACACGTGTAACATAAATTTTATCTT
>NW_012094342.1:0-394 GCF_000956235.1 Wasmannia auropunctata | reverse complement strand
TTACGCCGAACGCCTGGTCGGCTCGAATAAATGTATGGGTTCTTTATAATGCTTACTGGTGCGAGGGCATCGGCGACAAAATACTGCCTCGCGACAAAATACTGCCATTAAAACAGAGCAAAATCCGAGCGGAGACGAAGAGTCTTTATTTACCGAAAGCGAAAATGAAGAAGACGCAAGGAATAACACGGCACGCGCCGGACGAGCGCGTCAGGTTACACAAGTGCTGACAAAATTACGTATGAGCACTGGCCTAAATCTCATCACGCTGCCGATACAAGAAACGCGAAAGGGAAAACTGATTTTCCTATTAAATTTAGGCGCAACCGTGACACTGGTGAAATTTGAAAATCTAAAAAAAAATCCAAAATAAAAGAGGAAAAGATGGCTCTCA
>NW_012094341.1:0-422 GCF_000956235.1 Wasmannia auropunctata | reverse complement strand
GGGTAATTTAAATTTAACTTAAAATAATAATATTCGTTAAACTTGCAGATATCTTTCTCTTGAAAGCTAACATTGTTAAAAATATTAAATGTAAGTTTAATAGTTCTGATTGATTTTATTAATATTTATTTTATGATAATATTTATTTATTGAATTAATTAATTGCTAAATTAATTAATTATTAAATTTATTACCCAAAAAATTCTGTTACTTGTTCAAGTTAATTTAGTGTGAGTCGTAAAACTTTTTATTTTTTTTATGTAAAATAATTATGTCGCGTGTATTTAGCTATTTGACGCACCATGTGTTGGGCACTCAGATGCTAAGATTATTACAACGTTTCGTAGATGATACATATTGTCATCCTGTTACTCGCGATAGTAGAATTGATCCTGGTAACCAGCTGCGCAACCGATGCGAAC
>NW_012094340.1:0-379 GCF_000956235.1 Wasmannia auropunctata | reverse complement strand
TTTATCTGAAAGTACGGAAAAAATTCGTACCTATAAAAATTTTGTATGTATTATAACTAAAAATTTCAAAAAAAGAAAAACGATTTCTTAAAATGACTATCTCCAATATCTTGTATGAAAGACACATAATACTTATTTTTTTATCTTTAACATTATACAATATATGTACAATAACATGTTTTCATGGTTATTTAAAAGATCCCAAGCAATTCATTTTTAGCTGGTCCCTTAACACAGTTAACACATTGAAATGCATTATATGTATACGTTGAATAATGTTTATACGTTTTTGTTTTTTTTTCTTTACAAAGTCTGCTTATTTTGTTCAAGAAATTATTTCCATTTTAAAGGTTCGTGAACCGCTTCCTATCTTCTTTCG
>NW_012094339.1:0-321 GCF_000956235.1 Wasmannia auropunctata | reverse complement strand
TTTTTTACGAATAACAATTCTTTTTAAAATTAATTATATATACGATTTCTCTTTCTTATTTAGCCTTCTTTGATGACGCTATGTTGCAGAGCAGTACGAAATCTAGATACAAAATCACTATAACATAAGATACTGATATATCAGATATATGCAAGGAAGAAAATTGTAGTATATCTCGATATCTTGTACATAATAAGTAGTATTATAATCTCTAATTAAAGTGTGATAAAGTAATCCTTTATTTAATAAAATCAGCATAACAGTCAGCTCTCTCTCTCTCTCTCTCCCTCTCTCGCTGTCTCTTCTGCTGATCTCTGAGCG
>NW_012094338.1:0-315 GCF_000956235.1 Wasmannia auropunctata | reverse complement strand
GAGTACGAGACACCCTATATATTGTTCCTTTTTTGGCCTACTGACTTATCATTGCGATAAAATTTCAAACCTTTGTGTAATTTCTGCCAATTATTGATATAGCGAAATGAAATCAAACATCAAAGTGAGTAGAAAATTAAAAGGTCAGCCGAGTAGTTGTCTAATAGCTGGATGATATTTATTTTTACGTGATCTATGTTAATCGCTTGAAGATTCATGATCTACTTAAATGAGTTTTCAATGTGTTTAAATTTGATTCCTTATTAAGGGGTTACACTACCCAGGCGCGTCGAAAAAGATCGGAAGAGCACACGT
>NW_012094337.1:0-379 GCF_000956235.1 Wasmannia auropunctata | reverse complement strand
CTCTTAATTACGAAACTTAATTTGAGAATAACGATTTAATTGGCTCTTAAATGTTCCTTCGTCCATTCTTCATCATCCATCGCTTCACGTGCATGCTTCTTTCAAAATTTACAAGCAGTTACCGTTAGAGACGCAATATATTGTTACAATAAGAATAGGAAAAATGACGTTTTTACAACAGATTGGTTATTATATTTTAATTACAGTACTATATTTTAATAAATTCAGATTGCGTCTTTTTTATAAGCGATTATTTTATTTAAAAATTTAAAAATATTTAAAAGAATAACAACATTTAGAATGTTTTTATTATATTATAGATTAATAATACACACACACGCACACACCCAATTTTTTAAATTTAATAATAGCGCACACG
>NW_012094336.1:0-411 GCF_000956235.1 Wasmannia auropunctata | reverse complement strand
GTGTATAAGAGACAGGTTAAACTCCTACTTCCTGGCTTTTCCATAATTTGCAAAGATTTGTTTATAATTTGAGTTTTTTCTTCATCACTGTGATATAATAATTTACTATTTGTTTTATTAAGTTTCATTACATACATTATATATTATAAGGTGCAGTCAAACTGTCAAAATATCACTGCAAATACTTTAAAGCGTTTGATTTTACCAATCAAAAGAAAGAATTTTACTAATTGATCAATCAAAAAATGTTTCAAAGCATTTTTATAGCATCGTACTGGCGGCGTTGACCGTACTCTATATCTTATACATGACTTATATCGATTATAATTCATTTTAATATTATTAAGTATAAAGTTAATAAATATATTTTATAACTATTTAAACTTTCATTTTATTTGCGAAAGCAACTTT
>NW_012094335.1:0-314 GCF_000956235.1 Wasmannia auropunctata | reverse complement strand
GAATAGCTGATCTTTTAGCACTGCCGGAAAAATATGTAGCAACTGCATGTAAAACATGTTCACAAGAATCCGGCAATTTTGCACAAGCTTTACTCGCGATAAGAGCTGAGGAATGGCATATACATCTTAACACAATGAGGTCCGGTACCTCTTTTTTTAATCTTGTCATAAAAGAATCGCGACATCCCAACATAACTGAGGCATTATCGGAAGCCATTCCTACGATATTAGTAATCGGAATTAGTTTACTTTTTAAACAATTTTCAAACGCGGAATAAATTTTTTCTGCCGAACAATCTGTAGCATCTAACGAA
>NW_012094334.1:2412-3463 GCF_000956235.1 Wasmannia auropunctata | reverse complement strand
TTATTACCCATAATCGGTCCAAGAGCGCTGTGATCGCGTCTGTGAGCGTTCGTCAATAGTAGTATATCCTTATACATTAATTTATCGTTCGTGGTTAACATCGTTTTGTCCGGTTCACTTTTAAAAACTAGTTCATATAATCCAGGCGTACTTTTGAACCTTACGTCACCTATGATCATTAAGTCATCAATATCGACGTCGAAACGTTTGCTACCAAGCATCGTACCTTCCTCGTCGAAATATACGCCATATACGTAATCCATATCTTTATGATGATTAAAAAAACCGCTTAAGTATTTTTTACCCAAAGGACCTAATTTATTATATAACGCCTCGCGACCATGTCGCGTCTGTAAAGTCTCTTTAACAGATCTTTCTAGCGGATTCATTGTTTCAAAAACCTCATCATCTTCTTCTTCTTCTTCTTCCTCTTCTTCCATGTTGGTTGGCGTAGAAGAGAAAATTGAAGGCACGTTGTATATTGTATCGCGTATACTTGGTGAGTCCGATATGGCGTTTCGACGCGTACGTGTCTCAGATCGTTTTAATGGCGCAAGCCTGTTCCTTTTATGTTTTTCCTCCTTCTTTACAATATCTTGTACCAGTGGTTCATTTTGTTGCGCTCCAGTATTTTGAACGATTTGTTTTAATTGATTTGGTTCGACAATGGGTCTAAATTGTTTCTCCAGAGAGTGATTTCGTCCTCTATCCCACCAGATTTTAACGCTCTATGTTTTTTTCGAATTGATTCGCGTGTTCTAGCGATCTCCCTCAACGTTTTTTCACGTTCCACGATGTCATGCTTTTTTTTCGTTTCCTCTTTTCGCTTGACGTCATCGTTACTGTTGCAAATGGTTTTGCTTTCACCACCGCTGATTCCATTGTTGTCCCCCTCGATGTCGTCGTCGTCGTCGTCGTCTATAATTTATAATTTTGCCGCCTTTGTTGTCGCCGTCTTTTTTTTCGCTAAATTTTCGTTAAAATTTCAATGTTGTATGGTCTCTTTGGTCTGCTATATCGTTATTGTCGTCTTCTTCTTCGCAAAATTTCA
>NW_012094334.1:0-377 GCF_000956235.1 Wasmannia auropunctata | reverse complement strand
ATTCAAGGCACTCCAGGCCTCTGTACCGCCTCACGTCGAGCACGCCCAACCGGGCTATTCTTCGCCAAGTCGACGACGCAGCCCGCCACCACGCCGCGGGCGAAGAAAAGGGGGCCACCCTGTCCCCCCGAGGCAAACGGCCATCCGCCTCATCCGCCTCTTCCGCCTCATCCGCCGCTGCCGGAAGCCCGGACGATCTCGGCCCCGCCGCTACAGGAAGTCCGGACGATCTCGGCCCCGCCGCTGCAGGAGGCTCAGGCCAGCGGTCATCCGCCTCCTCAGGAAGCCTCGGCAGTGGAGGAGGTCTCCGAGCGCCGGCTCGACCCGGGAGTGGCATACTTTCCGTGGCGTCTGACGCCCCTGGACCTTGTCAGTCG
>NW_012094333.1:9295-9846 GCF_000956235.1 Wasmannia auropunctata | reverse complement strand
CGTGTGCTCTTCCGATCTAAATGAATAAAGACAATTTTACTGTAAAACTTTTGTATACAACATTTTTTGATATCTTGAATAATTTTCGAGATATAACGAAAGAAAAAAAGAATTAATTTACATATAAAGACTGGATTCATCCCTTTAAACCGTTTTTTTAGCACTAACTGATAACTTCTAAATTCATTTATTTATGTGACCTTAAAGTGTACCAAGTTTCATTAAAATCAGAATTTGACACTTCGCGAGGTTCCCTTGTAAATAGCAATTGAAAAATTACTTTTGATTCAACCAATCATTTTCAACTGCTACATTATCCCGTCCTAAAAAAGACGTAAGATTTGTCCAAAAGACGCCTTTATGACGTCTTTAAGTCATGTCTTAAAGATGTCTTTAAAAAAGACATTCGCTAGACGTTTGAAAAGAGACGTCCATAAGATTGGGCTGAAAGACGACTGTATGACGTCTTTAAGTCATGTCTTAAAGACGTCTTTAAAAAGGACATTCGCTAGACGTCTGAAAAGAGACGTCCATAAGACTGGACTGAAAGA
>NW_012094333.1:0-750 GCF_000956235.1 Wasmannia auropunctata | reverse complement strand
CATGCTAGGGATGAACTGCTCTACTTTTACACCAAGAGTCAGATTTTTCTGAATTTTCGGGTTCGCAAACTTCCCTTGTGAGTCGAAAAGTCTTCTACCATTTTTCAGTTGCACTAATAGTTAATGAGATATTAATTTTTAAAGATAGCCGAATAAACGCGTTCACCCAGTCTACTACTACCGCAAGTGAACACGTCTTTGTTTGCTCGATGCGCATGGAGAGTGGGAATGGTCTGGCAAACGCGACAGTGCCCCACTCTCCGCGACCCATGCGTATCAAGCGAACGAAAGCGTGTTCACTTGATAATAGTAGGCTGGGCAAACGCGTTTATTCGGCTATCTTTAAAAATTAATATCTCATTATCTATAACTACAACTGCAAAATGGTAAAAGACTTCTACTCAGTTCAGTCCGCTCTGTCTGTTTATGATGGATGATGCTATATATAGCATCCAGACACCTCGTATAATGACAATAATGACAATAATGCAATAAAAATATAAAAATACTAAAACAGCCGAAAAAAATTAAATTTAATGTATAAAACGACTAAGCTATGTAAATTAAGCTAAAATGAAAGAATGTAATAAAAAAAATCTGAGTGGTGTTTAATATCCACAGAAATAATACATATATTAAACATACAATCATTTCCAACCGTATTGTCTTTTGATTCCTCAAATGAAATGTCTAATTTTCCTGGGGTATCAAATATTTCCATTACTGTCGTTTCAATGGGTTCAGAATACA
>NW_012094332.1:0-434 GCF_000956235.1 Wasmannia auropunctata | reverse complement strand
TTGTAGAAAGAGACGATAAGCGAATAGAAGAGGAGAGCGCTCTCATTCCCCTTACCGCAAATTTGGCAACCCCCTTGCCAATGAATCCACTCTACGCTCCATCCATTGATTCTTAGATCCATGGGCTGCACCAATAAGTTAGCATAAAGTCGCCATATTGAGGCTGAAGTCCACTTGACAGTCTTGACCACTGAAATATAATAATACTGGAACGCGCACGGGCGCTAGAGCGTGATCCGACAAAGAGGCTCCTAAGTGGTCTTTGTGTCTCTTTCTAGTACAATCTGGCCAAAAGTTTTATACGGCACACCCAGCTTCAAGCATTGTATTTAACCTTAGAACGAGACTGTACGAGCCCCACTACCGTCTATTGCACATGCGCAGTATAGCTTGGAAAAGGATAAAGATACCACTTTGAATGCTCTTTCTCGGAT
>NW_012094331.1:0-1239 GCF_000956235.1 Wasmannia auropunctata | reverse complement strand
TTCTTTGTACTGTAAATCTATATTTATAATGCACATTATTTGTACTGTAGTTTTTCAGTATGTACAATGAATAACGGAACGCAGTCTTACTGCGTCTGTTTTTGCAAATGCAGCGCAACACTTCAATCAATCGTCACGCGGCAGAACGCAGCGATACACATTGCTTTTCGTGTTACACATATCGCATGTAAGAGGGCGGGTTTCCGCTTGAAAAGAACATATTCCTCTTAATACAAGAGGAAAGCCGAAAAATAATATCTAATAGATTTTAGATAAACAATTCACTTTATTGGAACAGGAATACTCTTTCTGTAAAAGTTTTCGCTTAAAATATGGGATTAGAGGAAATTTCACTTTATAACTAGAATATTTTTTTTGGGTGTGTCTTTTCGCTTTCTAACATAGATAATTTCTAAGTGATCACTGTGCTTACAATGAAGTTTAGTTAGAGCCGTTTAATTTGATATTATATTTATTAGGTCTATCTCTATTAGTTAACGAGATAAAAAGGGGTGGTCACTTATACGGGAACATCCTGTATACACAGGGTGTCTCGTACTCAATGGTACAGCGCTTGTGAGGAGGTAGTGTGAACCAAACTGAACAAAAAAGTCCTCTACCATTTTGCGATCTTCGCAATAGTTATCGAGATACTAATCATTTAAAAAAATTTACCCCAAGTGTATCGTACATTAGGTACATCTTATCTAAACCAAAAATATTATTTTAACAAATAAAAGTTGTCCAAAAACAAATATAAGGTCATACAAATTGCCCAGTATTTGATTAGACATAGAAAGTGGAGACAAAAATATTTTATTTCAAACCAGAAAAATATTTTTTAAATAAATTGTTTAAATTATTCAAAATTATATGCAGCAAAAGTTTAATGCCATTGCTGTAAGTTTCGTAAAACAGACTTAAAGTTATTAAAATGATCAATAGAATCATAGTGAAGTAAAAACTTGGCCATTATGTAAAATTTTTTCTTTTTTTAAAATGTAGGTGCCAGGGATGATGGGTCGGTACGGGTAGTGTATTATATTATTGTTGAGAAATAACAATTTAGGATGTCAAGTCCGTTCGTATGTGCCTGTGTATGATTGGATGAGAGATGAGCGTGGAGCGCACTCTGTCGTCGGATGATGTGTGAAGTCGGTCGCGTCTCTTCTTGTATGTTAATGGTCGTCTCGTTCGCGTTGCGCGAGTCTCGTCGTCGTGTCGAGTCGGGACAGTTCT
>NW_012094330.1:0-376 GCF_000956235.1 Wasmannia auropunctata | reverse complement strand
ATCAAAATTCTTAGCAAAGCGAAAAGGGATAAATGGAGGGATCTCTGCAGCTCCTTTGACGGTAAAACTCCTACCTCCAAACTTTGGAACCTCATTAAATCATTTAGGAACAGGAATCTCGTTCTTACTAATGACGTATCATGCCCTGCTTAGGTCATTGATCAGGCTATCTTCAATTTGTGCCCAGACTCTTGCGTGGATGGGAACCTGCCATCTCTCTCACAAATGAAATTACAGGATGCAAATTCTTCTAATGTAATTATTTCTCTTAACGAAGACTTATCTAGGTCGGAATTAGACTTAGCTTTGAGCTCCTCTAGGATCAGTTCCGCTCCGGGACTGGATCAGATTGATTATGATCTTCTCAATATTCTCA
>NW_012094329.1:0-811 GCF_000956235.1 Wasmannia auropunctata | reverse complement strand
AAGTCGTTGGAAATGATCCATATGAACGTCCGTAAGCCATTCGCCTTGAACAATTATATCTCTATCGATAGACTTTAAAATAATATCTTTTGTTTTTATAGACATTTTATTAAACATGAACAAATAGTAAACTTTCTTGACAAATGCTTAACAATCTTGTTTTACAGGCGCATAGAACTTGATATTTGCGAGCGCACAGCGCTCGTCCTTTGCGAGCGCACAGCACTCGTTCTATGCGAGCGCGCAGCGCTCGTCTTTTGCGAGCGCGCAGCACTCGTCCTTTGCGAGCGCACAGCTCTCGCCCTCTGCGAGCGCGCAGCGCTCGTCCTTTGCAAGCGCACAGCTCTCAACCGTTGCACGCGCACAGCACCTGATCTTTGCGGGTGCACAACACTCGTTCTTTGTAAGCGTACCAGCTTTGTATTAGCGCAAAACAGCGTTATAACAGCGTAAATTTAGTATAAATAATATAAAAAAACTTACCTAATCTCCCACAGTACTCCTGAATCCTACACAAAACCATATAGAAAAACGTACAAAATTAAAACAAATAATCTTTTTTAACCAATTATTGAAACAAAAGAGTTTACGCATTTACAACGTTTTTGGGAAACACACAGAGATCATTGGGTTCGCCTTTTTTTTTTACTCAATTTCACTTGCTAAAGTTAAAAAAATCTTAGTATCCGGGAAAAAATTTTTTTTACACTTTGAACAGAAAGAACCAATGGTTTATTTCATCACTTTGTTGAAACATGTCTGCAAATTTCTATTTGTTTTTATCTTATTAATATTAGATCGGAAGAGCACA
>NW_012094328.1:0-392 GCF_000956235.1 Wasmannia auropunctata | reverse complement strand
GAGGAGTTTCGTTGCCAGTTTAGTGCGGCTTCCTTCCCATTCCCCGGCTTAATCCTGCAAATGCGGTAATCGCGCGGTCCTCTCTCGGCGCGCGTGTGCTCGAAACGATACAGAGACCGTCGCGAATTATTAACGTCACATTAAGGCGAAACGAATTGCGTTAGCGATGTGAAAGATCATAAATTAATATTGACACTTTTGATAATAAGTATATTTTATTGACTTAATTTAATTACTCTTTAATATAATTTTTCTCCGCTTTATCGATCGCTTCTTCGTCGCTTTTGTTTGTCATAATCCATTCCGATAATGCTTCCGGAGTGATTTTCGTCGACGCGATTCGATTGCTATAACGAGGCCCTTGTGTCCGTGCTATCGCAGGTCAATGCTGA
>NW_012094327.1:0-424 GCF_000956235.1 Wasmannia auropunctata | reverse complement strand
TCACAATAACGTCGTGTTCGACTATTACGCGTTCAGATTATTACGCTGCAACGCGGGACTCTTCCTCACGTCAGGACTACGCAACGGGCGTCCTGTTCTTTATTACGTGAACGAAACTAAGAACGGAAAAGACTGATTGCACTCTAAAGACTGATCCGCCGAAAAGACGGATATGCCAAACAGACTGATCCGCCGGAAAAGACCACGAAATGGCGCGCGAGCCGGTTATATACCATCCCTTCCTACGGTCGGGTGATCGGCTCGACCAATCGTCACACGGTCTCGTAAATATGTGCCACAATGCGGTATCACTCCGCGGCATCTCGCGCCATCCCGTATGGTCACTACAAATGTCGGCCTCCACTCAACATGGCAACCGAAGCCCATGTTGACGGTAACAACTAAATATGTCGGCCGTAACTAA
>NW_012094326.1:0-1016 GCF_000956235.1 Wasmannia auropunctata | reverse complement strand
AGCAATTACTCTCAGATAAAAATCAATGTTTTTTATAGGATAGAAACGATGTTTTGTTTCTTTCAGCGTGATATTCTGAGTAGCGACGATGACGACGAGGAAGACGATGATGACAACGAAGCGAGGGCGAGGATGCCTCCGTGGGTGGTGGTAAATCCGCAGTTTGAGGTGCCTTGGGACGCGAGGACGCCTCCGAGGGAGGATGCGAACCCTGGCGAGGGCTCAAACGTCTCTGCGGGAGCAGGCAAGCCTGCAGGAGCATGCGAGGAGCCTGCAGACGCCGCGGAGCCCGCGCGAGGAGGCGCCGCTGCGCATTCGTCTTGATGTAGCCACCGATCAAAGGGTGGTTTACTATTACAACTAGAGTAAGTATTTTTTACTAGCTATCTTCATTCTATCTCTCTTTGCATTCTTTTAAAATATTATTTCCTTTGTCTGTTGCAGATAGCGACGGACAGGCGGATTAAATTTTTATATCTCGTCTTGCAGTTAATTCACTACATACATTTATACATCATTAATTTGTGAAACATTAGTTTACAACAAATCGTACCACTGCAATATATCTTACAGTGTGATTTTTGTTTAAAGTCCAAAAGACTATTAAAATAAACATATTTTGTATTATTTTAATTATAATATCTATTTTCCTCTCCTCTTCCTCTTCGCGAACGTGCAGGTGGGACCGCGAGCAATAACGGGTGGGATGGGGCCCGTGCGCAACGGCGGCGAACGCGGCGGTGGCGGCGGCGACGGCGGCGGCGGCGAACGCGAGCGCGGTTCCCCTTTCCCCGCGATACCCGCATCACCAACGCGGTATCCCTCTTCCCCGCGGACCCTCGACGCGGTTCCCCTGTCCCCGCGGACCCCGAACCCACGACGCGGTTCCCCCGTCCCCGCGCATCCCGCACCCACGTCCCCGCGGTCAGGCCAGCTGAGCGAGTGGCTTTCCGCGGCTTCCCCCTCCCTGCGGACCCCGCATCAGACCATGAACGTTCTAAGCGGTTTCCCCCTCC
>NW_012094325.1:0-371 GCF_000956235.1 Wasmannia auropunctata | reverse complement strand
CTGTGAAAAAATATGGAGCAAAAAGAACGCGATCTGGAGGAGCAAGCCCCCCGGCTGAAATCGCGTGAAGACTTTATTACGTGGGAACAGCGTTGCGACGAGTTCATCGAGTCGTTAGACGAACAAAGCCGAATTAAACGCCCACGATTATCGATTGGTGCAGTGATCCATCGTATCGCGCGGCTCGAAAGTTTAAAGGACAGAGTGCGTGGACGATTCGTGCATGTGGGTGCCAGATTCAACGCGGGACTCAGGTGGCGCGAGATAGATACGGCTTTCAAAAGCCGTATATTGACCGGTGCCGTTATAAATTCGAGACACACCGACCCTCGTCAGTTTCTTATGGATGCTGAAGAAATTGTACTCGATCG
>NW_012094324.1:0-402 GCF_000956235.1 Wasmannia auropunctata | reverse complement strand
ATAAAAATCGAATAGATATCTAACAAATATTATTATTCTGTGCGGATTAAATTATTACATTGCTTATACGTTGAATTAATGTTGAATTAATATTGAATTGCAGTGTCTCTAAGACATAGATTCAAGGGACATTGAACATTTCTGCAATGTCTTTTCAACGTTGAATCTACATTTCACGATGCTACATTTGCAATCTTGCAATTCAACGTTTCTGAGATGTTGATTCAACATTAGTGTGCTGTATAATTCGGGTACATCATGTACAAAGAGATTATTTAAAACACAATACGCAGGCAAAACTCCATCGTGAAATTTTCGTTTACAATAATCACATATATATTCAGGATTAATATTATGTTTTTTTATATGCGCCATTAAATCAGATCGGAAGAGCACACGTCT
>NW_012094323.1:0-611 GCF_000956235.1 Wasmannia auropunctata | reverse complement strand
ACAAGAGAATAGGCTTTTGACAGAGTATTTCACTAATATTCAATAGACTCAATGATTTCGAGAAATTATTTCACTTTTGAACTGAATCAGGATCCGTATTCAAGTTCAATTAATAATACACAAAGACTGATTGCTAATACTCAACTTCTATTAAATAAATTATTATTTATTGTACTTTTGACTTCAAATTGTATCAATAAATTATTTAAACAGTTCTCACTGAATGGTTTCTTAATTTTGATTCACTTCTGAGTTATGAATTTTTAAAATGTCATGTCACAAGAGTCGAGCACGGATTTATAACTTTAATTATTTAAATAAATAATTAACTGTTGTTCGATCACTCTCAATTATTCATGACGTAATATTCCACTTTTCTCCTTTAAAATGAACTTTAGTTCGTTTCTTAATATGCACAAGATTCGGAGATATGAATTTTTGAAGTGTGGGAGAACGAAGAGTCACATATATTCACTAACACATATGAGGTTACACATGTATGGGTGTCGTAGGTGAGCCTATAAGCGGGGCCCAGAATATTTAATGTATAATTACAACCGTATATAAGAGCGAGCTGTCGCTTTAGCAGCTTGATCTAGATGGATGGATTA
>NW_012094322.1:0-596 GCF_000956235.1 Wasmannia auropunctata | reverse complement strand
TGTCTTAAATAAACACTAAATATATATTACATTATAATAAACGATAATTATAATAACACGATATTTATCAATATTTACATATGGATATCGTTTGGTATCAAAAGTATATTCATGTACAATAATAATTTTGTCATTTATTAAATATCAAATAAAGCTAGTTTATTTTTTATTTATAATTTTCAATCTATATTTATAATATAAAATACTTTAAACATTTAATAATTTTAAAATAAAAAACTAATTTTCAAAAATATTCTTTAAAATAAAATTTAGCAAGAATTAATATTTCTTTCGTTAGTTAAATTTATTTATTTGGTTTCACATATAGTTTAATGTATAAGGAAATTGTAATTGAACATGTTTTATAATAAAGTTTCTTTCAAGAGAACATTTTCTTAAATTAATCGCCCAAACGATACAAAATCTGTAAACCCAATCCGTAAACCTTTAATGCTAGTTGAAGAGTTCAATACTGCACCCTGCACCGTTAGTATCGATTCCCGATCGGCGGAGCGTTCTGTGGCTCGTTAAGACGACCGAAGTCGGCTTTTGCCTCGGATCTCCGAAGCATATAGCCAGATAATTAATGGCAAGCG
>NW_012094321.1:0-448 GCF_000956235.1 Wasmannia auropunctata | reverse complement strand
GCCTTGCCAGCCCGCTCAGAGATGTGTATAAGAGACAGGTATTCTCTTATAGCATCTTGCTTGTCACATGCCACGTCATCAAAGATAAAGATGGAATTCGGAAGCGCTTCGTTTGGTGGGACGATGTCGCTATTATTGGAGAATGTATAATAGCCAATTTCTTCTATCGAGCTCAATAACTTTTCCAAGTATTGATATTTTGGTTGCTGCAATGATTTCGAGTACACGTACACGTTCTCGAAGCGTACCGTACACCGTGCGGACTCTCCAACAAGCTTATCAATACGTTTGTCTTGCCACAGTTTGATGGGCCACAGATGATACCGCGTATAGAAATCGGTAGCATGTTTCCATGCTTACGTATCTTTTTATCAGGCATTAACCTAATCTTATCATCAAAATTTATCACTTTGATCGTCTGCGACTGTCGCACGAACCGCATCTTTTC
>NW_012094320.1:0-875 GCF_000956235.1 Wasmannia auropunctata | reverse complement strand
TCAGACGTGTGCTCTTCCGATCTCGGAGGGGGCGTACGATTCATCGTGTGATGGTAATATTTCAGACATTTCATTCAAAGTAGACGGCACAGTTTTCGAACGTTTCAGCATTGATTTAACTGGAGTGGAAGCCAGTATAGAATTGTCTAACGAGGCGCTTGATTTTTTGGGTATTGGTTTCATATATCCTTCGTCTACTCCCGAAAAGAACGATTCGTTCTCGACCAATTCATCGTCGGCGGTATTTTCAGCAATTCAGTTTTAGAGGCTCGATGATGGGCTTAAAGTGTCTCTCCAGCGCGATATCTTCTTCCATTCTATCAGTTTTCAAAGCGCGATATTTTTTGCGAATGGAATCGCTCGTTTTTTCAATTTGTTGCGCTATTCTCTCGCGATCCTCTATGTCGCGCTTGGGAATGTTGTACAATCGATGTATCGACAACAACTAACCATGTTACAGTACCGCAAAGTCATTAAATCCTTTTCTATATCGCCCACTGACAAGTGCACTGTCCTTGTCTATCACTAAAAATCCATACTTTTGTTGCCAGCAATTGTGACACAATTTACAGAAATCCTCGTAAAGCATGTCGGTGTTTACATGATCGTTGTACACATGTTTCAGATTTGTACCATCCTGTTTGAACAGAATCAAAAAATTCGCGTTGTCGCGTGTAAGATGCTTCGGTATCTTTGCATAAGTCTGACAGAGATAGAAACTGTCAACGCCCGCGTGTCGGCCCATTGCAAAGTATTCTCTTATCGCATCTTGTTTGTCGCATGCCACGTCATCAAAGATAAAGATGGAAATTCGGAAGCGCTTCGTTTGGTGGGATGATGTCGCTATTATTGGAGAATGTATAATAGCCGATTTA
>NW_012094319.1:0-914 GCF_000956235.1 Wasmannia auropunctata | reverse complement strand
GTCGTACGGACTCAGAGCGATTTTTGATTCGGACACCGTGTATACCTCGTGCAGCCTCGATCGTATACACGACTGATTACGAGTCATTTCGACAAGTTCGTTCAGGCATCGCGTGTAATCGTCGAACGTTATCGTCCGCGCTACGACGTTACTCTTAACCCCCTTGATCTTTTTGGTGTCCCTCCTACCGTCTACCCTCACCGCGTACATCTTTGCCCTGAGCCCGACGAATTCTGTCATTATCGCGCCGTTGTTCTCGTCCTTTATCAAACCCGGCACTTTTTTATTCGCGCGAGGCGTACCGTACGCATTGTCCATGGGATAATCGCTTGTGTCGAATCGAGCGATATCACGTTTCATCGTCTCGTAAACATCCTCGCACTCGAGATAGTATATGAGACTGTCCGTATCGGTGTACATGACCTTGCACTTGTCGCGGTAACATGTACTCGTGGTGAAATTCGTACAGGCAGACTTTTGATACGTCGAGTATACACATACCCACGTAAATCGGCTTGTAGAATCGTACCTTGAGTTTACGCAGTTCGACGGCGATTAAATTTTCCGCGAAAACGCTGCGGCTGTGAAAATTTGGTTTCGCGATCAGCGTCTCCGCGCCGTGTCTACCCTCCCATGTCGTCGCCAGTCTCACATCGACGTGCTTGCTCAGGTTCTTCATGGTCTTCCCGAATACCTCGTTGTTCATTAGTTTATACAGATTTTTTTCGAAATCGTTCCTAGCCTCGGTTCTGAATTTCGTATTTAGTTCAATGTACTCGCGAAGCCATGGAGATTGCGCGAATTGCAACACGCGGTGAATCTTCGTTACGCGAAGACCGTGGCGAGTGCATTGCTGTAGGTTGCGGTAGTGGATGACGTAACGCTTCTTATCGCTGAGCGTTGCGAGGAGCTTA
>NW_012094318.1:0-486 GCF_000956235.1 Wasmannia auropunctata | reverse complement strand
CCGTTCTCCGACTCATTGTCTGCAATCACATGCTCCCTTTCGCGCCTTATCTTTTTGCGACCGTTCTCCCGTTAACACGTGGAAAAGTTTCTCTTGTCTGAATAAAGCGAATATACTTCAGCAATCCACGAGTTCTCATTTAATAAAACCAACATTTATTATATACCCAGACAGCATAAAACTCTAAAAGATGACAAAAAGATATCTTTTTCAAGTTATCTTTTCGGCAAAGCGAAAGATATCTAAAAGATGACGAAAAAGTTAAAAAGATCTGTTGAATTTCTAAATTCATCTATTTAGGTAACCTATATGTGTAAAAAGTTTCGTTATAAGATCAGAATTTAACACTTCGCGAGGTTTAACCTTGTTAGTATCTTTCATTATTTCTAGAGAGTCGTACAACAAACGTAATAGCCAGGGGTCGGTCGTATTTAAAATAACATTCTCTAAAACTCTAAAACTCAACTCTAAAAGATGACGAAAAGA
>NW_012094317.1:0-380 GCF_000956235.1 Wasmannia auropunctata | reverse complement strand
ATATACAGTGCTCGCCAAAAATTCCGGGCCACCTAAATAACTTTTGAATGGTTTGGAATATAGGATTGAAATTTATAGGGATACAATGGGATCACAAAGTCTATTATTTAACCACAAAAACACCCTTCTCTACACCTCCGGGGGGCGGGGGTAGGAGGGAGTCAAAAAATCTTAAATGGAATGTGGGGTCGAGTAAGAGCTCGTTCGAAAAGGCTTTCCGAGACGAGAAAAACGCGGGGTCGCTGAGCTCTCTACGATTTTTTTTCGCAGAGTTATGATTATTTAAACATTTGAGATAAGGACCCTCGCGGTTCGTCCCTTCCGCCGTATTTCATGTAACATACCATGTAACACACACTGTGTAACACACACACACACAC
>NW_012094316.1:0-444 GCF_000956235.1 Wasmannia auropunctata | reverse complement strand
CCCCTGTGTGCCTTGTCGACTCAGTTACATTATACGAAGTTATACGATACTTAGGCAATCTGGAAATTCACATTTCGCGAAAGAAGGAGCTAACTTCACGTGCGTATGTCTTTTTTCGTTTCAGTAGTGAGGGGCCAACTTTACACACTTCCATAAATGTGCACATAAATATTTGATTCGAGAGCGATAGAGCCATCGGTTCGCTCGCATAAAAAAAAATCGTAGCAGTCGACAGTGCGATCCCATAATTTCAATAAACTCGAGGAATAATCGCGTTCGACGAATCGCGGTATGTGTCGCGATCGCGTGTCGAGCGGTAGTACGACGGTGAAAATAGGGGGTCCCGCGTCTCGTGCCGCTGCCGGCTCGCGAAAGAATGACGCCGCACAAAAGACACACCGTGGCAAATTCGCCGCCGTGAGATACGCCGCGACGCGCCACGGA
>NW_012094315.1:0-346 GCF_000956235.1 Wasmannia auropunctata | reverse complement strand
ACACACATCGCTGCTCCACGAAGCCGTGAGAAAGACAGTCACTCGCGCGGAGTGACAAAAGCGGCACTCGCGCAGAGTGAGAGAGAGAGAGACTCTCGCGACGGTCATAACAACCGCGACGAGATCGTGACGTGCAGTGCAAGTAAAAACGTGAATTTCACGTGAGTTTTGAGTGAGTTTTACGTGAGTTTGAAGATTATTATAAGAATTATATAATGAAGATTTGGAAAAAAGCTTCCTCTACATTACCACAGACTCTCCCGAAGAAATTTATCTAAGAAAATATGGGCAGAGAGGTTGGTATCCATCATGTATTTCTAATAATTTATTGCATTCATACTTATAA
>NW_012094314.1:0-356 GCF_000956235.1 Wasmannia auropunctata | reverse complement strand
GTGCCTGTGCTGTTGCGGCTCTGGGTATAAATCTTCGATAGAAGTTTAACATACCCAGGTAACGTCTGAGTTCTCTGGCCGTTTTGGGCCAGTTGTACTCCCGTAATCCTTTGATTCGGTCAGGTAGCGGTTGTGTACCTTCCGAATTCACCAGGTAACCGAGGAAGGTTACTTGGGAGCGTCCAAAAACACTTTTTGCAGGATTGATTACAACGCCGTACTCGTTCAGGCGTTCGAAGAGAATGCGGAGATGCTCCAGATGCTCTTCCTCCGTTTTTGATGCGATTAGGATGTCGTCGAGGTATGCGTAGCAAAAGCTTAGTCCACGCAATACCTCGTCAATAAACCGTTGGAAG
>NW_012094313.1:0-328 GCF_000956235.1 Wasmannia auropunctata | reverse complement strand
AGTCACTGTGAGGCTGCACGTACGGAGACGACCGCGATAATGTGAGATGCTTGTACTGAATGAGCAGGTGAAACGTACTGGAGACACAATTTTAACTGGGGAGACAACTGTAAAAAACATTGACCTATCAAGAAGAAACTCACTGCTTCCAACATTGAATTTTTGAAATCTTTGGGTTTTACCGTGCATAGTATCTGAGATGGCTAATATCCTAAACATTGGAGGGGAACCAGTCTTTGACGACAGCATCGTCAAGATTGATACTCACACGTACAATCCATATGCTAATACTGCGTTTGGACACAGCGATGAAATACGAATACCCATA
>NW_012094312.1:0-561 GCF_000956235.1 Wasmannia auropunctata | reverse complement strand
CTCGTTGAGCGGAACGTAGTGGGATGATGTGCGGGCGCTTATCACAAATCACTCTGATTGCTTTTCACAAATTTATTCGATATATATAAAGGCTCTTCGCGCACACCACACTCACGCACACACACACACACGCTCTCTCGCTCGGGATTTCGCGCCGTCGGAAGTCGCAAGAGACTCGCAACGCGTCGACAACGCTGTATGCCGTACAGCTCGTCTTCCTAAATCTCTATCGTTTCGCGGGCCGACAAAGATCCGTACTAATCGAACCGACGTACTATGGACTTATTGAATGGTCGTATCGGAATCCACACTCGCGAACTACGCGTACTCGCGGGTAGAATTCGTAATACTTGGCTGTGTTCGCAATATAAATTTGTAACGCGCCCGGAATTATTCGTCGAAGCGCGGGACTAAGCCGGCAAGAGTGACTCGAAGGGGCTCTTGTTGTTTGACCGTTAACACACGTCCGCACTCGTCGGGCGATGCGAAGCAAAGACCTGGCTCATGGCGTCCGAGCCGATGATCCAACCCGCCACTTTCGTGGTCGGTGGGGTTGGCGCA
>NW_012094311.1:0-409 GCF_000956235.1 Wasmannia auropunctata | reverse complement strand
TGAGTGGAATATTTTAAGATGATGTTAGGAGGGGTGGAAGGAAGAGTGAGGAGGGGATGGGGAGGAGGAAAGGAGCTGGAGGAGGAATCCGAAATTGAGAAAGGGGAGGTTAGGAGGGAGATAAGAAAGCTGAAGGAGGGCAAAGCGGTGGGGGGGGGGATGAAATTCCAGGGGAGGTGTGGAAGTATGGAGGGGAAAGACTGGAGGAGTTTGTATGGGAACTATGTAACAGGATATGGAAGGGAAGGAGTGGATAGAGGAATGGAGTGAGGGATGGATAGTGCCAGTGAGAAAGAAAGGGGATGGAAGTAAGGTAGAAGATTATAGGGGGGTAACACTGACATCGTCATTGTATAAGATATATGCAATGATCATGGCGAATAGATTGGAAAGAAAAGTGGAAGAGGAA
>NW_012094310.1:0-457 GCF_000956235.1 Wasmannia auropunctata | reverse complement strand
AAACATCATTTGCATAGAGTGTAACATGACCGCGGGTGCGTATAGTAACGACAAGTGTGTACATACGATACACGAGTTTTCACCGAGCGTGCCGCCAGGATATAAGATATCGGAAACGCCGGCACAGATCATTTACCTTCCGATCATCGCACGGAGCATATCGGATCTGACTATCCGCGTTGTGGATCAATACGGTCGATTGCTCGATTTTCGCGGAGAAGAAATCAGTGTGAGGCTGCACGTACAGAGACGACCGCGATAACGTGAGATGCTTGTGCTGAATGAGCAGGTGAAACGTACAGGAGACACAATTTTAACTGGAGAGACAACTGTAAAAAACATTCGACCAATCAAGAAGAAACTCACTGCTTCCAACATTGAATTATTAAAATCTTTGGGTTTTACCGTGCATAGTATCTGAGATGGCTAATATCCTAAACATTGGAGGGGAACCAGA
>NW_012094309.1:0-379 GCF_000956235.1 Wasmannia auropunctata | reverse complement strand
TCGCGATCTCCACGAATCGCGTGTGGTGCGTAGCGCCGCGGGTCCTGTGTCCCCCGCGCGCGGCATTCAAATTAGCGGCGATGTCCTTTCGTCGGCGGTATCTCCAGGTGCGCTCCCGTGTTGGCACGCTCAGGTGGCTAGTCCTCAGGGACAATTCTCACGAGGGGCCATTCCTGGCGGCAGATCTCATCCTTGGGGCGCCCTGTCGCGTTTCCGACTGCGGGGTCTCTCGCCCGATCTGGGGGCGTAGAGTGGCCATCCCCTATATTCTCGCCTTAGCTGGTTCGCACCGGAATCTGGAAGGAAGCTCAGCAGCTTAATCGCTCTTAAATGGAGGAGAGGAACGCGGACTAGAGATACGACCTGTCTATGTTGTTCC
>NW_012094308.1:0-346 GCF_000956235.1 Wasmannia auropunctata | reverse complement strand
GCTGCGCCAGCAGTTCGAACAGTTGCGACCAAAGAAAGGGACCAACCACGCAGCTCAGAAGACATTCGTCTTTAAAGATCTCGCTACAAGCAGTCACGTCTTCGTACGACACGATGGGCCCAAGACAATCTTACAACCACCGTACGACGGACCATACCAAGTTATCGAGCGAACGGACAAGACCATCAAAGTCAAGATAAACAACAAGATGGTCAACGTGTCGATAGACAGAGTAAAACCGGCATACTTGTTAGCCGATACAGACAAAGCAGAAGAGGCACCAACACAACTCCCGAAAGACAGAAAGACGGAACCATCCACGAGGACCACGAGATCCGGACGACGA
>NW_012094307.1:0-410 GCF_000956235.1 Wasmannia auropunctata | reverse complement strand
TACCGCCTTACCTGCGTAGACCGCTACTCGAGATGGCCTGAAGTGATCCCTATGGAAAACCAGGAAGCTGAAACTGTAGCCAAAGCATTTTACAACGGCTGGATTAGCCGCTTTGGCGTGCCCCTGCGGATCACCACCGATCAAGGACGCCAGTTCGAGTCACAGCTGTTCAAGCAGCTGAACGAACTGACGGGCAGTAAACACCTACGCACGACAGCATATCATCCGCAAGCAAACGGACTGGTCGAAAGATTCCATCGCCAGTTAAAAGCTGCAATAAGGTGTCACGCAAACGATAGATGGACAGAAGCCTTGCCTACAATTCTTCTGGGCATCCGCGCCGCCTGGCGCGAAGACTTGGACGCAACCACAGCCGAGCTAGTTTACGGCAAAACACTCCGGCTGCCAGG
>NW_012094306.1:0-448 GCF_000956235.1 Wasmannia auropunctata | reverse complement strand
TAATAGCCACCAATTTGCAAACGAAAAAAAAGAGAGTTGGCAGTCCGCGGCGGGCGAGTTGCTGTTGTTCGCGCGATCTCTCAAAAACTCTAAATAACGGTACGGGTCGAAGACCCCTTGGTAGGTCGCGTCCGACCTCGAAAAGCGGTGGGCCGCGTCCGGCCCCGCAAACGCCAAAAATACAGATGCTCTCAAAGAACGATAGCTGGGATCCATTCCGCAGCAACGAATAATAGTTAGGGGTACCCCGCGTGGTCTCGACAAGCACGGCTTCGCCTCTCCTGGTGCGGCTCGTCGCAGCCACGTCGCGGTCCCGTAGTATTCGGCATACGCTCCCAAGAACATCCTTCTCTCTCAATGGACGATAGCTGGGGGTATCCAGCGCGATCTCGACAGGCACGGCTTCTCTCCTCCTGGCATCCGTCCCGTCGCAGTCGCGGCGTGGTCC
>NW_012094305.1:0-387 GCF_000956235.1 Wasmannia auropunctata | reverse complement strand
CGATTTCCGAACTATTTCCGACGCTATTTACATCTATTCTGAAATCGTTATGAGCAGCTCCAGGCGGAAAGTCGCCATGTGCTGCCTCAGGCGGAAAGTCGCCATGATCTGTAGGCAAAGACGATAAGTCGTCTAGAGTTGAGTTGTGATAACTGCCGCTATCAGAACTATTAGTTTTACGAGATCGTCGTGGTATCAATCTCGCTCGTTTGTTTGATTTAAATTTTTCCGCGTTCTTTTTTATCACGGATATCGTGGGATATGTATTATTATTAATAAGATCGTTAGTATGACCATGTTTCTCAAACTTAATGTCGAATTTATCATTTAAAGAATCTAATTTCATCGTTAATCCATATTTAGTAAGAAAATCTATACCTAGGATAA
>NW_012094304.1:0-484 GCF_000956235.1 Wasmannia auropunctata | reverse complement strand
CTCCGTGGGGGAGTTCTCCTCGTCCTCGCCGCCGAAGAGCTCTCTCAACCGAGCTTGAATAGCCGGGTTGTGCTGCACCGACGTGATGGCCCGGATCTTAGGCAGCTGTGACTTCCGCCGCTTGGCCCGGAGGTCCCGGAAGCGCTCCGGTGTTCTTGAGCGCTTTGGCGGGCCCGGCGAACGTCGAGGGCTGGCGTTCGTGCTCGACGTGCGGTGCGACGGGCTGGTCAAGCTCGCTGACTCGGCGGGCAGGCTTGATGGTCGAGCTGGTGTCGCCGGAGGCTCTCCAACAGGGCTCGGTGGTCGCGCCGGCGCCCTTGGTTTCTGCGGCATGGTCGGCCGTGGGCTCGAAGGTCGTCTTCGGACCGGACTCCGCGGTCGGCCTGGCGTCCGTGGCTTCCGCGGCGTCGTCGGCAGCGGACTCAGCGGCGCCGTCGGCCGTGGACTCAGCGGCGCTGGCGAGGAGCGAGGCTGGGCGCAGCCG
>NW_012094303.1:0-366 GCF_000956235.1 Wasmannia auropunctata | reverse complement strand
AACGATCCAACGTTATCGCATTAGGCATTGTAACATTGCCGCACATCTTGCGGCAAGGCGGCGGTAAATGTCGCTTAACGCGTTTCGAAACTCGCCCTCGCAACCCCGCCGCTGAACATGTTGTTCAAAAACCAAGATCGCGAAAAACAAGTACCATTGGACGACGAGTTATCGCCTGTTCGACAGCTGTTACGGACCCTTCCTCAGTAAACAACTACCGCAAAAACATCCACGTCATAAACTAAATCCAGGACGTAGGCCGAAAAGTAATTTAACCGACTTCGGTCCGCGGGAGTAACCAGTTCTTCGAAAGGAGTCTTTCCGATCTCGTCGCGGTAAGGTGCTCGCGCCTTAAACTGTAAGATA
>NW_012094302.1:0-1415 GCF_000956235.1 Wasmannia auropunctata | reverse complement strand
CTTGCCAGCCCGCTCAGAGATGTGTATAAGAGACAGATTCTAGCCCATTATCCATGTACTAAATTCGATATCAGTTTTCTCTGTAATAAACTTATAATTGATCTACCAACGACTCTTCATCGCTTAATCGCTCTCCCCTGCTCATCACTTTCTGTTCTCCAAAGCTTTGAAGCATTCGTCGTCTCACTATTTGACTTGCTGTCGATGTTGTTTGCGCGATATGTTCTTGGGGGGGGAGGGGTTGTGCATTGGTGTCGTTCGTTGATTATATTTTTTTGTTCTTTTTGTGCGACCTACCGGATGCCATCAGAACTGCGTCTTTAAGCGTTCTGACATATCGCTGGTAGTCCATAACAGCTTGCTCTCCTTCGGACGTTACCGATTTTTTAATCTCTTCGGTTATAAGTATCTGGTATTTATTCCAGTCAGTGTTTGTTGTGGAAAGTTTGTTCGATTTTTTGGTGTAGTTATAAATGTGATTATTGAGCTTGAAGGCTATAGGAAAATGATCCGAGTCCCAGGTGTCCTGGAGTTGTTCATAATCTATTAGGTCTACTAAATTGTCGCTAGCGAATAGTAAGTCTATGTTGGAATCATTTATGTTGTTATAATTGATTCTGGATTTTGTGTCTTTGTTGATACAAAAGAAGTCATTTTCCGTCGTAGTTTCTTCGAGGTATTCTCCGTTTGTGTCTGTGTTAACGCAGTTCCAATAGCTGTTGTGCGCGTTGAAGTCTCCTAGGATGACACTGTCTTGCCCTTTGTCGTCAAACTTGAGAATTTCTTTCCATTGATGCTTTCTGTCAATGCCGTATGATTTTCTGTATACTGCTATTACATTGAATTTGATGTCTGTGTTTAAGATTCTAATCCCTATTGTTTGCATATTTTTTGATGATATTGTCCATGGTTTTATGATTTCAAAGACGATGTTGTCTCTTATTAAGATAGCTACTCCGCCATTGTTCTCTTGATTGTCTGTCTTATAGGTTTTGTAGCCGGAGAAGTAGAGTGATTTGTTTACACTTATTTTAGTCTCGGTAATTACGACTATGTCGTAGTCCTGAATATGTTGTTGAAATTCGATTTTTTTGTTGCTGATACCTCTTGCGTTCCAGAGTAAAATGAATGTCATAATTATGTTTGGGTGGAGTAATAAAATATGTTAGATCCAACGGTCTAGACTTTCGTTTGCGTTTCTTTTTCTCCAATAGTCTCTCTTGATTGCGTCTGCCGCAACCTTTGCTCTTGAATATTCGTCTTCGTGTCTTCTTAATTTGTAGTGATTACGTTTCGTTTCTAACAATACTTCTTGTTGATTTGGTTCCAGGTCCTTTTCTTTTTCAGAATAAGTTAGAAGTGCTTTTGCGAGAAAATTCTGGAAACTTTGATTGTTCTTTTGCGATAGTAATTGG
>NW_012094301.1:0-1172 GCF_000956235.1 Wasmannia auropunctata | reverse complement strand
GAAATAAATTCTCTCTTTTTACTTATTCTTTTTATATAGATCAATTTTATCGTGAAACAAAAGTTAATGAAAGTTTAAAGTGCGCTGCACAAGAACTTTATAATTACTTTATAGAGCATAAAATAAAAGTTTAAATAAATTGTTTTTAACATTTCTATCTTGTTTTCAATGTTCAGTTTTATAAAATTTTGTAGTTCCTATTCTAAAAACAGAATTAGAGAACTGTGTAATGCGTTAAATAGATAAAATAGAATTTTAAGCAAATTGCCTTAAATTTCTGACCTGTATAGAATCCAATGAATACGTTGGCGTTAGTGGTCATGCAGATAGCGTTCTAGTCTGCCAATCCCGCATCACGAGTTCAAGACGGGTTCTCTCCCTTTAGGAAGCTAAAATACAATTTCTCTTTTCTTCTTCTAGCTTCCAGTCTCAAAGTGTTATCCGTGTGTGCCTTATACTCGACACACGGGCGTCAAATGAGACTAATATAAACGACTTGTCGGACCGAACTCCAAAAGCCAGTATTCTTTGCCCTTTCATGGTACGAGTATTGGATAAATCGGTTACAATCTCTTTTTTTTTCCTTTTTTTTTCTTCGACATGAAATAAGAAACGATGAAAATACAAATGCACTCATTCATGCGTTAAATATTAAATTATAGATATGAAGAAACTTTTTTAAAACACTAAAGGCCTGAACGTTTGCGAATATAACCAGTTGCAACATTTCATCGTGTCTTATTGATTTACGCAACAGTTGTATAACAGAAAACGTAGCAACGAAATTTGTATGGCAAAAATTTGTATTTATCAATTAAATCACACACATTCTCAGTTTGGCGTATAACCTTAGTTAAGTTTTTGTAAATTTATTACAAATTTACTCAGAGCTCGCGCAGTATTCAACTGTATTTCTTTGAATTTTCTCAATGAATTAGCTGCATTTTCGAAATTCAATAAGAAATCGTCTCGCAGAATTTCTCGAATAGAAGAATAATAAGGCAAAGCAACGATTTATTATATTGATTAAAATCAACACTTTCAATTGACATAATCTATTTACGATAAAACAATAAAGTAGTGTAGCAGTTATCTAAATCTTATTGCGAAAAAAGCGAAATTTAATTGCAAGGTTTGAATGTCGAAAGTGAAATAGATCGGAAGAGCACACG
>NW_012094300.1:0-1134 GCF_000956235.1 Wasmannia auropunctata | reverse complement strand
TACTTTCCATCTAATCTCTAAAGTCCAAAGAAATTAGATTCGACACTAAAATCGAATATGGAAACGAATTACATTTGTTCCTTCGCGCGCTCTTAACGAGCGAAAATTCGCAAGGACGTCCCCGTCAGAGAAACCGAAGTTATTACCCATGATTGGCCACCGAAAGTGGCACTCGATTGATAATCCACCGAGCCCATGCTGCGCTCGATTCGGCCACGGATCGCCGGAAGGAGGAGTGAGGCGGATGGGACGGGGGACGCAGCGAGGGAAGATCGAACGGCGGGACGGGAAGTGGATGCGCGCGGTTGTAGTGAAGCGAGGGTTGGATACCAGCATTTCGTTCGAGAGGGGGGGCGGGGAATCGAAGCGGGTGGGTCGAGAAGAGTCGGGTGAACGTAGACAGGCGGGCGAGAACAGGGCGACAGGGGACATCGAAATAGGGTTAGGCAGGACTCCCCTGGTAATGTGATTGCTCACCCGTTTCACCTCGTCTCGGCCCGGTCCCGACTACTTGCCGACTCGTCGTTCCACCATTCCATTCTTTCCTCTATCCTCTTTCTATCCTGCATCTCTCTGCCTTCCTCTCTCTCTCTCTCTGTCTCTTTCTCTCTCTGTCCCTTTCTCTCTCTCTCTCTCTCTTCCACTCTTTCTCTCTTTTTCTTCGTGCTCCGACTTCCTCCCGTACAGGCAAGCCAGTCTCGGTCGGCCTCGGCCGTCCTTGCCCCTTCTGCTAGGCAGCACGTCTGTTACCGCATCTACTAGCGGGCGCGAAAACATCAACTCGTTCAAACCAACGGATTAGAAAGGCTCGCGAGCTGGACCCCGCAGTGATGGGACCGATCCGATTCTCGTCTACGCGCTATCGAGCAATCGATGGGCTTTATAAGGGCGGAGGAGAACGCGTAATAAAATTTTCGATTTTTGTGGGCGGCGGGACTCGACATGAAGAATTTATGCGGTTGTTAGCATCTTGAAATGCGAACATCATCAGGAACCGCGATTAGGGTCATGGCAGGATTGTTTGATTTACGACCTCATTTCAGATAGAACGACATTGCGGATGAAGAGGGATATTTGAAATGAATATTACTCGTGGCCGTGTTTGCCTTCCGAGGATCGTCAGTAAGTTATAGG
>NW_012094299.1:0-1527 GCF_000956235.1 Wasmannia auropunctata | reverse complement strand
TTAATGTTATTTAATTATTGAAGCTATATATGTAAAATTTTTGATTTTTTTGGCATTAAAATTACCGTCATTTTTTCGTTTTTTGTAAAAAAAATGTATGGACTTATGGAGCAACCTGTACAGGGAAGAGTGCGTGTCAGGTTTGATAAATGCCATGCACTTGGGCGGCCAGAGTTATTAGCCGTACACCGAAGTTGCTACAGCAGATATTGTGGGGTTTCAACAGTCTCGTTGACAATCTTCTCCATTCTACAATGTCGCAATGATTACGTGATCGATGAAATCATATCCACATCCCTATCTATTAGGTATTTGATGAAACACACATAATCCAATCTCTGAGGCATGTGCAGCAGCATCATCGGCAGATTAAGAAATGCTGATATAATTCTCTGAAAAGCTCTCGCGAGGCAATATAAAAGACTCTGTATGTGTAACGAATAAATTTTAGGGACTGTATACTAACTGTTATAATGCAGTATAATTACATCGAAAAACAATGCGCGTCATACGCCATGCATCGCGCAAACATGGCATTATTTACTCTTTCGTTAATCAACTAATTAGCCAATTATCCGAAGCTTGCTATTATCCGGAGTTTGTTATGGCGGAAACATTTTCAGTGGAACATTATAACGGAAAATAATATCTCCTCTGCGAAAAACTCGGCGCTTCATTAATTTCCTAAACAACCGCGCGTTATAGAGAATGCACTATGCGTATAATAAATCCGGCAAAAATGGAGGAGACGAATGGCTTCGATATAAAAACGCGGTAACTGACATTTTTATCGAAAATAAGTGGGCGTATGCGTAAAACGTGAAAGAAAAATAGATCCGTGATTAAAGCGGAAAAATTCGCGGTATTCTGTGTAAACAATGTTGGAATGTGTTCAACAATATTTTCTTCAACTGTTACATTCTGATATCCTGCGCGCGATGATAAAAGTATCAGTTGTCTGTATAGAGGTTTATTTAAAGAGTATCTATTAAATATTCAAATATCTCGCAATATTTAATTGTTAAAATATCCATATGTGTTTAATCATTGATTAATCATTACGACGTATTTTTATATACTTTATATTGTGTTACAAGTTATATTGTGTTACAAGTTTTTGTTATTTCCCCAAGGGAGATGCTTTTCCATAAACGAAAAATAATGTTGTTTCCATGTTATATAATGTATTCCCAACAATCTGTTTTCATACTAAAATGAATTTTCCTTTAACAGCAAATAGCGATGATATTTAAAAATATTCAGAAATCTGAATATTGAAATGCATTGATTATGTGACTGCTCGTTAAATCGATCGATTGTTTCAAAACTTTCGTGAAGGAATTTATAATATTACGAGAAGAAGGGGGAAAACACAAAGGAAGTTTAGATACATCAAATAAATGTTCGTAATTTGTTGTCAAAAGAGTATGAATAAAATATCACATATTAAAGTCTCATATATTTATATTATTTTAAAGTTTTTAAAATAATATAAACTTTTTTTTTAATTTCTGAAACTTTCTCGAT
>NW_012094298.1:0-901 GCF_000956235.1 Wasmannia auropunctata | reverse complement strand
TTTTAGACACAATTACTGACAACGACAAGTTTATTCAGTTTTCAAAAAAACTTGAAAAGTTTAGATGCAAATTTTTATTTTTCATGTCGCGTAATACATTTGATCACTATCGACGCAACAAGTAAAAACGTCACTGACGACGACTATGCGCCAAAATTATAAAGGCCAAAAAGTACTACAGTAAAGTTACATTGCCACATCCCTATAGAGACAAAGGAAGAAATTTCTAAAGAGCACGATACGCGTATATGTCATCGTGCGCGTGGTCGCGACTAACGATGGTTAGAGAAAGCCTGGAAAAAAAAGAATAAAGCAAGACCGGCGAAAAAGAAAGGGAAGAGATCGGTAGTCAACGTACACGAATCCCGTGTAGAAACGACAATGCTACCGGTGGTGCTGATAAAGTGTCGCGCCGCTGCGGGGAGAGGAGGCTACGATCTCGCCCTCACATCTTCGCGCGGAGGGCGCCAGCCACCCTCCACGACGGTTATTGTTGCGGTTAGTGGCAACCCTCCGATGACGAAGTTAATTGGGCAACGATTGTGCTCCGGATGCGCTGTTTTCCTTTCTCCCCACGAGGCACGCAGGTTTACCCACGAACGACGAAAGTCTCATTACGAGAACAAAGATCGTGCACCCTTTCTTCATCGAAATTTCAAACGCCGAGAACTTCCGTAGTCAATGCTTGATCGTCTAGACAGGTTCAGCGATACTTTTAAATTAATTCATATCTTTATGTATATTTATGATCGACGCGATTAAAAATATGTATACATAGTTATTGGTATAATATAATTGCTCTATAACAAGTAAAGTTACTTAAAGAACGCAGTAGTGTATATTTTAATTTATATTTTCTATAATATAACTGGTATTTATATTATTTTTTAAATAATTTGTA
>NW_012094297.1:0-837 GCF_000956235.1 Wasmannia auropunctata | reverse complement strand
ACTTACATCGTCAATGTCAACTCAACTTAGTCGGTAATTGATCACAAAAGTAAAATATATAATTACGATATTAAACTTGTAAATCTCGCATACACAAGACTATTTAGTAGATTAATTACGAAGAATAGAAAATAATGATTTTTTTAAGCACACTTGCTTTTTTAAGTTTAGATATTACGACATTAGTAATAATACTTGTTCTAAATTTTATTATGATTGTTTCATTACTCTATCGTAGAATTTCAAACGGTTTTCATGTTCTGTTTTATGAAACAAAAATTGAAATATTTTCGAATAAATCTCGCATTTTAATATAAATATTTTACATGTACTTTTTACGAGATTTATCTTTTATATTATAAGCTTCCATGTCACGCTTGATCTTCAGAGCTATCTGACAGAAACGCGGTACAGCATTCAAATACAGTATTTGTATATGTGCAAAGCTGCATATTTAAAGCTTGAAAGCAGTTTCTCGTGAATTCTATACATGACAGGCTGCACAGAGTATTCTATCTCAAGTTCCGAGGTTGCCTCTCTCAAAGGCCTATATTAAAGATGGTACAGAGAAAATATTTTGATGCCGAGAAGATTATACGCGATTGAATTAGTTAAATTTATCTTTTGAATTAAAATTTATGAAATTACTTTTCTACCTTTGACTTTTGCGAATGTTCCCCTTGAAATAGGATTCTACATATACATATATTTACCATAAACCATTAGATAGTGATTTAATTATTCGCTCGATTTGTTGGTCCAACCGTAATTCCGGACATTAGATTCAGGCAGAGCAAAAACAGAAGGTATTTCAGGTAGAGGATCGTGATCTTTTGT
>NW_012094296.1:0-721 GCF_000956235.1 Wasmannia auropunctata | reverse complement strand
GAGAGAGAGAGAGAGAGGAGAATATAGAAAGAACGGGACGGACTAAAGAGAGCGAGTTGCCCCATGAATATTTAGGGCCCCGTACTCCCGCAATGGAGTATTTATTCGTGGATGCCGGTTTTATATCACTCAACGAGGAGAGCGACGACGAGAAACCAAGAGTTCTGTTTACGCCAGAAGAATTGCCGGCTTCTTAAAGGGGCTTTCCCGATGGGGGATCCGCGAGGCCGAGTCCCTGGCATTGCGCCTTCACGTCCGCGTTCGGTTAAAATATTGCAGCGATCTACTGACCAAGCGGTATTAAACGTCCCAGTACTGAAAACCTCAGTCGATTGTCGATAGAAAACAACTTCGATATATCCGAACGGAAGTGCTCTTAACAAATTGCTTGCAGCGCGTTCGAAGAAACTTATTCACAACAATATTACAATTAAAAGTTTTCAATTTATTATAATATAATTGATGTTAGTTTTATAACAAAGAAACTTACGGATTTTTTATAGTAATGAATAATTACTTGTAAAATACAAGAAGCTCCATAGAGCCAAAGATATTTTTCCAACAATAAATAATTATTCCAACAGTAAATTAGATAAATAATTATACCAACAGTAAATTAGATATTTTTCCAACAGTAAATAATTAATAATAATAAAGATGAGCCTCAATTCCATTTCAAATATAAAAGACTAAGTGAGAGATAAGTCAAAAGTGATTAAAT
>NW_012094295.1:0-644 GCF_000956235.1 Wasmannia auropunctata | reverse complement strand
TTATACTTAAACGTCTCGCAATTATTTCAATTATTGCTTATTTCTTTATCGTGCTTAATTGCCAGCGATGAGGAAAAAGATTAATGCTAATTGCGAGAGAATCTAACTTAATTTCTATCGTATAAGTACTGTCTCTCGAACATGTCATATTGTGTTTAAATTGCAAAATTCGCGACGTCCCTTGCAACTCGGTTAGCGATTATACATGTATATCGCAAATAGATCAGGCTTATTCCGGAAGGAAGACTCGTCGATGAGAAAAAGACGCGACGAGCGCGCTTGCGTCACCGTCGTATCGATTAAATGTCAGACTCATGTCATAAAGACGTCACAGGCACGGTTTTCACCAGGACAACATCCTGCGCTTGAATTTACGACCGCCAACGTGGCAACAGGTCTCGCGGGAACTCAACGCCGTTGTACGCAGAATCCGAGAATTTCCCGCCGCTTCCCTCCCCTTTTCTAACGCTAATAAATCCCGAGGCAAGAATTTATCGCCATTAAAATATATATATTCGCTCAATATCTGTCTATTTCTCATCCGTTGGATCCATTTAAACGCGTATAAAACATTTGCGTATAAAACGCGTATAATGCATTTCGCAATTAAAGCGTCTAATATATCAATCACGGCTTGTAAAATA
>NW_012094294.1:0-633 GCF_000956235.1 Wasmannia auropunctata | reverse complement strand
TTGCCAGCCCGCTCAGAGATGTGTATAAGAGACAGGAATTATTTTCAGATCTGTATTTAGCAACATTTTTAGACCTTCCAGCAAAATCGTTCTTTCCGTGCGCGGATAATTTTTCTAATGTTTTTTGTGCTTTATGGAAGCAGCTAATTATTGAAACAGCTTTTAAAAATTTGAGACGATTGGAAAATAATCAATTATTTGTTCGTTTCTCGAATAGGTGGACTGCAATCGGAGAGCACTTTGAAAATAACGGCGCTCGACGAGAATGACAACTCTCCGAAGTTCATACGGATGGTAGTCCTGCCGGATCAGGGGGTGCGCGTGTCGTATGATCCGAGCGACGACACGTCTGGCGAGAGGGACGAGATAGGAAATGTGGGACCCGACGATTCGGTAGACAGCGGACGGCGCTCGCCGTTACTGCTGGTGCCGGAGAACACGACGATTGGCGTGCCGATAATACGTCTGCTGGCGGACGACAAGGACGAGGGCGCGAACGCGGCGATAACGTACAGTTTAGGAAACGAGACGACCACGAGCGGGGTCCGATCGCGTCGTTATGACGCGACCAGCCGCCGTTACTTCCATCTGGATCCGCGCACGGCCGAGATATCGGTCGCCCGGAGCCTACCG
>NW_012094293.1:0-621 GCF_000956235.1 Wasmannia auropunctata | reverse complement strand
CCCGGCAGTCACCTACGTAGAAATCCGCGATTTATAACGCGGCGGAGCGAAGGGCAGCGCGTACATTTCCCCCGTCCCCCCTAACGCCGCTCTTCCCCCTCCTTCCTCCACCTTTTTTCTCAACTGGCCGCAGCTCCTTTTTATCGCGGCCTGCGATTGTTGCGGCGCGCGGCGGCGCGCCGCCGCGTCCCGGACGCGCGCGATTGCATTCGACACCGTTGTGCGTCCATTGTCGGCAAGATTAACAATCGCGGGTCTGATTAAACGACAATCGATGCGCTCGCGCTCTGCCAGGAATTTCTGGTGTTTAAATCTCCGACGTGTGTTTCCGAGGAAACTCTGTCGCGTTTCGAATGAATTTATCTTCTTGCACTTTTAATATGACTGAGAGAGAGAGAGAGAGAGAGAGAGAGAGAGAGAGAGAGAGAGAGAGAGGACAAACTGCGACGAAAGGTGATACCTCCGTTAATTACTGTCACGCTGAATAGATTAGATGCTATTTTGTTAAAATGAAATTTCCCTCTTCTTGTAAAGGTTTAGACTATTTTCGTAACACATCATTTAGCACGCGCGAGTTCCGAGAAGAACGCCGAGAAATATTGTAAAGTAAAAATGTTATAT
>NW_012094292.1:0-658 GCF_000956235.1 Wasmannia auropunctata | reverse complement strand
ACGCCAATAAATATCAACAGTATTTATTTAATACAATTTAGTTAGACGTAAAACCAAAGTATCTATTCAATCAGTTTTTTTCTAGATGGTTTAATCTGCCATAGATGCGCTCGGAATGACGGACGATGAATCGTTGACGCATATGTTGTCCTACTACATGCTGTCACTACCACACTATTCACGTTATCAGTTATACGAAGACGCAATACACAGCGACATATTCCTCAGTGCATTCACCTTAGAACTGCACTGACCTATCGCGCTTACGCTCGTGCTGTTCTCCTGACCTGGGGAAATGTTCGATTTGCTTCAACTCCGTCGATTGTTCGCTTGAAGATATTGTATGGCTCGATACGAAAGTTTTAGTACTAGTACAGTTTAGTATTACATAACATAACAGATTAGTATATCGAAGGAAAGAGGGAGAAAGAGACAAGAAAGAAAAGAAGAGAGAAATACGAGAATGAAATGTATACTTAAATACCGATATTTCGGTCATTTTCTTTTTATTCTTACTTTTCTTGAGAGTTGATATTTTATACGATGATTAAATATGGAAAATGTTAAATGTTATCAGTATAGCTTACTCAAGAAGCTATAATGTCTCGTGAATAGATAGCAGGGAATCTTGACATTAATTTAAAAACGAATAACATGA
>NW_012094291.1:0-563 GCF_000956235.1 Wasmannia auropunctata | reverse complement strand
TTCAGAATTATTTTATTATACATTACACATTATTTGAATGTATTTTAGAGGAGAAAAATATTGTTGCGTGACATCAATAGCCTACGAAATATATTCCAGCGCGTATAAGGCATCACCGCGGTGGCGCCGACGGTGGCGAATTTCGTGATTCTCATATAGCCTCTCGCAATCTGGCGGGATGCCGATCGATTTGCACAGTGCTCCTCACCCACAACACGGTTCCATTTCAGTTCATTTTGCAGCTCGCATTGATAGTATATGTATGTACATAACTGCACAATGAAAATTATCGCAGATCAGTGCAGACATTCATTCGAAACTTACAACCAGTTTGTGTAGAAAAATTTTGGGTCTTATTTTTTCTATCAAAGGCTTGCTGCAAATAAAGGCTTGCTAAAATTAGTGGAATTAATTACAGCTAGCTTAGTTGTTTAAAGGAAAAGAACTATCCTGCATTATAATCTGCCTTGTTTGGTTTGTTTATATTCTGTGCACTGTGCTTGAAAGAATCAATTGATATCAGTGAATTATTCGTTTAGTTGCGGTTTTTATACTCTAAATTT
>NW_012094290.1:0-596 GCF_000956235.1 Wasmannia auropunctata | reverse complement strand
TGCCTAATAATATTTTTGCGTGAAAATATATTAATTTTTCAGCTCTTCGAGTTCATGTAGACTATATTAAATTTTAACGTTATATATTATATTATATTTCTTATTAAAAACATAACATTAATTTTTAAAACGAGCAATGATTGCTTGGTACTTCTAGTGTTAAAAATCATAGAATGGCGTGGTGTAAAACAGATGGATTCAACAAAGCGTACTACGACTCTAAATATATAACATCGAAATCCAAGATAAGAAGAAAAAGGACAGATCTACTCATTTCGTCGTTTAGTGATCATGAAACTAGTAGATCCATTCAAACGGTCGGCAAAGTGTTAACGTAACCGATAACGCTCGGCGACGGTAATTTTACGATTTTCCACGATCGACTCGGGGATGACATTGCCGGCAAGCGCACGCTTATAACAGCTGTGTATACGTTATGTTAAATGTTAAACGATTGAACAATCGTAAGCATATATCCTCTTTGTCACGGCCTGTCGCCGCTTCGTCGTGAATAACGGAGAGCGTGTTATCCGGAGTATTACATTAACAAGTTTATTTTTATACAATTAGCTATCTATATACAGTATATCAATATG
>NW_012094289.1:0-398 GCF_000956235.1 Wasmannia auropunctata | reverse complement strand
GAGATGTGTATAAGAGACAGATGACTAATTGCCGGATTATGACTAATTTTCTTTTCCGATTATGACTAATTGCCGGATTATGACTAATTTTCTCTTCCGGATTATGACTAATTGCCGATAATTTTTCTGGGAGAATCGCCGGTTGAATGTCATCTAAGATCCCCGCGGAAGATTTGAACTTATTCTTCAACCTCGTCAATTCTCGCTTACGATTTTCGATCACCTCAGTTTGATCTACAATATTTTTGTTTCTAGTTTTCTTTACAGAACTGTGTTTGGTCACCTTATTAATTTTGTTAGGTCGTTTTGTTGGATTGTTAGGCAATAATGACTTTATTGGTTGCTTGTTTATCGTTTTAGATATTGTCGTCGATCTGGAAATTGTACTTGACAATTTC
>NW_012094288.1:0-370 GCF_000956235.1 Wasmannia auropunctata | reverse complement strand
TTATATTTCTTTTATTGCTTCAAAGCATTTTTTCTATATTTTTTATTTAGTGTATTGTGTTTACGTTAATCACTCACATATGATAAAATTGACAGACAGATGCAAGCTCATGTATTAAACAATAGCTTTACCTTTCGTAATACTAATCTTTTACAATGTATTTTTTACTGAATTATTAATTAAACGAATCGATTGGATAAATTTATATTAAATCGACTTCACTGAATGATTTCTAGACATGCAAACTGCTTATCATGAAGCACCAACAGGATAAAAAAAATTAATATAATAAATTCGATTAATTCTTAGATATGACAATGATAAATTATCCTATACTTTTTGGCTGAATCCAAAGAATAATAACATCTTT
>NW_012094287.1:0-1044 GCF_000956235.1 Wasmannia auropunctata | reverse complement strand
AAACAATTTTTTTTCAAAAGAGTGTTTCACCCCTTAAACCTGAGATTCCGCACATATAAAAAAATACGTGTCTCTTAGATTTTTGTGTTTAAAAACATATTTTAAGGAGAATTAAATCGGTGCCGGACAGTTGTAACATGTCCCTTGTCAGACAAGTCCGCTGTATCTTCTGCTATATCCACGACACCCTTGCCTTCACTTGCCCTAGGACAAGTAACTTCTTTAGGCAATTGTCGTAACGCCGACTCGATTTGTTCTACTAGTACTAATTCCACTGATTCTACTAATTCATGCGTTGCTAAATCCTCAGCTCTTACAATCAACAATCCGAGAGATGATTCTGTTGAGAAGCTCGAAAATGCAAATTCTGAGAATAGGGGCTCAATTAATCTCGCTGTATCTTTTACTATATCTGCGGCACCACTGCCTCCACTTGCCTTAGGACAAGAAAACTCTTTAGGCAACTGCCGTGAAATCGCTGAATCGGCTCGTTCATCGAGTTCAAATTCCACAGCATCACTGTCCTCTCTGGTCTTAGGCCCGGAAAATTCTTTAGGCAGCTGCTGTGAAATCGCTGGTTCTAATTCTTCTATGTCGTTACTTGCTATTACCCCGGAATCTAGCATTGGGAATAAACATAATCACTCTCACAAGACGGAATCTCGCACGGATAAGATAATAAAATTACTACGCCTTGATCATCTCAATCCTGAAGAAAGGAAAAACGTCTTAGCTCTCGTACAACATCACCAGGATCGACTTCATCTTCCAAGCGATTTCCAGGAACAAACTTCCGTTACTACTCAGAGATTGTGACTACCGATAATATACCCATAATGTTACACCGTGGCTGGGGTGTAACGTGGGAAGGACTCGGTTTTGGTGGTTGTAGAATTGATGCACAGTATCTTGTTTAATACAAACACTATATTTGACGTGTTACTTACAGATTGAATGCCTGCGCGGCCGACAGCGTAACGCTATGCGTTAATGATCAAAGTTGAACTCCGCAGTGGTCCGCTGGACGGCGGGTTTTATCCCGTA
>NW_012094286.1:0-436 GCF_000956235.1 Wasmannia auropunctata | reverse complement strand
TCTATCTGATATGATTTACTTTTTATATCGCGATTGTTCTTTTTATATACATTGTGTTCTCAGTGCTTTGTAAGAAAATTAATTTTTTATTTTGCTAGTAATTATTTTTTTATATCTGATATGATTTACTTTCTATATCACGATTGTTCTATTTATATACTCTCAGTGCTTTGTGTTACTATTTAAAGATGTTAATGTTTAAAGATTCTGTGTTAATATTTAAAGATTCTTGGGCATTAGAAATATATATCGTGAGAACGCAGAGTAGTACTCCTAAATTGGACTGTATCAAAGCGTACGCAATCACGCAACGCCCACTTTGTAAAATTCTTATTATTCCGGTTTGAGATCTTTCTTCAATATGAATGAATCGCCGCCACTTCGTTCACATACACTAGCTGGGGGACTCTCTCTCTCTCTTTCTCTTTTTCCTCCC
>NW_012094285.1:0-312 GCF_000956235.1 Wasmannia auropunctata | reverse complement strand
GTGCTCTTCCGATCTTATTACACTTAAATCTTGAAAATTCACAAATAAAACATAAACTAGGAAATTAAAGACTTGCAATTAGATTTGACAAAATGATTCTAATAAAAGAGATACAAGATCGAAGTTAAGCAAAATCAGCGGGTTCCGGTAATAAAGCACCCATTTCTGAGAAATCTTCTTCCAGCGCGAACATTGTTTGAATAAACGTAAATAATCAAACGATGCGACGTAATCATAGTCGCATTGCCATTGGACCGCACTTTTTATCAAGCATTTTTTATTCATATCAACCTTTCGCTCATGTTTTTGTCG
>NW_012094284.1:0-346 GCF_000956235.1 Wasmannia auropunctata | reverse complement strand
AAAAATTGAATCAATTTTATTTTGTGTCGTGTGCGGTTATTGCGCTTCTACTAACACGCTGCCTGGCGATCGGTAGCGTACGTAATTACGTTAAAAACAAAGAAAAAATACGAATATAATTCGCGTATCTTGACAGTTCGAATCGCTTGTTTTTCTCTTACATCGCACGAACAATATTAGTATCGATATCTTCAAGGAAGAATTGTTTAGATTGAAATAAAAAATTATTTAATGTGTTATTTGAGATTATGTTCCAATTTATTTAAATTCAGTAATTATTAAAGAAATTTCAATTTCAAGAATATTTCAAATGTGCTGGGATAAATATTGTTTGTTTAATTTGTTT
>NW_012094283.1:0-528 GCF_000956235.1 Wasmannia auropunctata | reverse complement strand
TGCTATGCGCGATAACAACATCCATAATTTATTGTATTTCTCGCAATCTAGAAGAGCGCGAAGGAAAGTTTTAAAAATTGCCATCTTTGCGTTCCAATCATATCGTTTAATAATTTATCTTTCGCCAACGAATCACTCGACAAAGCATTTCCATAATCACGAAAAAAATAAGCAAACAATTATTTATACAATTTTAATGTATACGTCATCTTGTTGTCTGTTCTGTGCTCACTAATCGATAATATCAATTCCTTCTTTGCAAAATTATTGATTATCATTAATTGTTTTCTTGTTATTATTATATTTATTATTGTATATCTTAATGAAAATTACATTGGAAAGAAAATTGAATGTCGAAAGAATATCATAAACGAGATAAACCTTTATTACGGTTGTTATTCATATATGTGGCGTGTATTTTCTGTATATGGGATAAACTTTGCGCAAATCAGATTAGGCGCGCACAAAATCACCGCATGAAGGAACGCGCGCGTGAAGTTACGCGAGATAAATCCGACAAATTATGCA
>NW_012094282.1:0-320 GCF_000956235.1 Wasmannia auropunctata | reverse complement strand
TATGGTTTATAATAAAATATAGTTTTTCGTAAAAATGAATCATGAATATTATTCAATTAAAAATTGTGACTAGGAAATGCATTGTTTCAATCCACCTTAGTTAAAGAATTGTATTTATGTTAATGTTATATTAAAAATGTTACATTATATTTGTATTATCAAATAGAAATGCATTAATTTTCACGGAGGCCAATCCATTTCAATACATGAATTTAAAAATTGTAATTCATTTTCATTCTTTCCCGTTTACTGGACAAACTTTCATCAGGATGGCCGAACTGTAGAGTACTCGGTTTATCGATTATATGCGAACGATATCG
>NW_012094281.1:0-1094 GCF_000956235.1 Wasmannia auropunctata | reverse complement strand
TTTCCATTATACATTTATGCGCATTTTTTATATGTATATGCGTACCGTTAAATTTATACAATTATTATAACTATCTTAATTGATTGATAATAAAATTGTAACAAAATAGATTTTAGTACAAAAATATTTACAATTTGATATACATATACAATTATTGTATAATTAATTTTTAATCATTGTAAATAGGAATATATCACAATAAATGACATATCTTTGCTGATTCTACAAGATACGTAGAATTTATTGTATCTTACCTTTGCCAAGGATTTTGAATACACTAATAGTACCATTTACTTCCATGTTAGCTTCTGCGAATAACAGTGGTAATACTGCGTCAATTTCCAAATGGAAAACGTTATCATGAAAATGCGGTCTCACGGCAGGAAAACGAATCGTCGATATTCCGATGCCAGTCATATTTGATACATTTATTTCTCCACGTATGTTGGCTAAATCAACTTTAATTGGAAGACGTTCTATGTATATTGGATCCAAAGACGGAAAGTCATATTCTGGCAGTCCTACAAGTAAGTAAATTTTAATATCTACTTTTTAATATAATTTTAATATCCCGTTTTTAATATAATTTAGTTAAAGAAATTTTAATGTATGTATAAACAATAGATATATAAATATATAAATAAATAATATATAAATAGATATACTTATATCTATTTAATAATATATAAATAGATATATAAATAAGATAAGCTAGATTACGTATGTAAATATCACAAATAATTTTAAGAACGCCTTGTATCTACTGTCGAGGCTGGATTTTGGTGCCTAATAACATTTTTATGAATTTTAAGTTCATTATTCAGCTTTTTTAAACTGTGCGCCAAAATTTTAATTAATTGTTTACTTTTTTAAAAATTTAAACAATTAATAAATTTATAGAAATTTACTTACTATTAATATTGCTTAATCTTTTTTCTAACATCATAGTAATCTAACTTTCAATATAAAGTAACGCATATTTTATTTTAAAGATATATAAATTGAAATAACAGAAACTTAAATATATTTTTAATAAGAATACCTGCACAAAATCGTGGCCATGATTCTTGTATAGAGCGTTGTAAACAGTCGGC
>NW_012094280.1:0-1001 GCF_000956235.1 Wasmannia auropunctata | reverse complement strand
TCAGAGATGTGTATAAGAGACAGTAATTGAGCAACGGGCGAAAGCCCACCGAAGCACATACGTGATAACAGCTCTGAGATCCTAAAACTGGTTGGGATAGGGAGCGGCGTCACTGAAAGCGATCAGGACGTCTTAAGGCTTGGCGATACACGAGTCATTGCCAAGGAGGCTTGTTGACGAGCCGCGTGTGTCAGCTCATTGGACGCTATGTCCAATGACATTGAATTTCACATTTTAATCATCTAAATTATCGACTCACTATTTCTTTAATTCAATAAATAACCGCAATATCACATAACAGTCTCATTTCAGCGGTCTATCTTGATTTCCCCCTCCCTGTTCGTTCCTCGCTAGCAGACGGTAAATAATTAGTCATGTGAGTTATTCTTTACTAAACATTGGTCCTTCGAGCCGGATGCTGGCGGGGGGTGTTCATTGCGGGGTCGATTGAGATGGATTGCACATGCGTTTTACACAGATAATCATTAGGTTAAATTTTAGGGAGATTTCTTGATAAACGTGTCAAAGGGACGACACTACGAAATCGCGACGTTTGGCAGTCCTCATAATCGAAAGCGAAAATGGCGGACCTGCGGTCGCAGATTTCGTTACAAATGCGAACATTCTTAAGAATCCAAAATGCCGTCAAAGACGCCGCTGAAGAAGCCAATGCAACACTGACTCGACATATCGTGAGTACTCGTTTAGAAGTCCTTGAGGCAAACTGGGACAAATTCCAGAGGGACCATGACCAAATATGTCAAACGAGCGTTGACATATTGGACCAGGAGTCATACATAACGAATAAAACGTTCGAACGCTGCCAAGAGTTCTACATACAAGCAAAGGCTAGTTTACTAGAAAAAAATGGAGGATTACAAGGCGACGAATTCCTCATCTCGGTCGTCAGATGTTGGAGCGTCAAACGCATTAAATGGTCCACCCGCAAAACGCCGTCGAAATCTCCCAAACATCGGATTACCGACATTCTCAGGAGACTC
>NW_012094279.1:0-383 GCF_000956235.1 Wasmannia auropunctata | reverse complement strand
CGCAACATCTTAATATTTCTGAGAATGATCATAATATGAATTTTATGCTATTATGGAACTGATGTGATTATCTGTATCATATTATGTCCAAAAATCTATTTTTATTGTTCGATTCTGAAAACAATTGGTGCATTTTCAATAATTGTAGCCATAAATGACTGTGAAAATATTAATCGTTTCCAAATTTCAATTGCATGTAACACATACATTTTTCTCATGCTCATTCTCTACAATCTAATTTTTAGATAACTTTCCTATAAAATTTGTGACCAACTTTTTGATTGTTATATGAATTATGTTCAAACAAAAGTGCGCATTATTGGTCATGTTAAAAATAATTGTTCCTGCCATAAATAACCTAAAAAATAATTTTGTTAGAAGTA
>NW_012094278.1:0-360 GCF_000956235.1 Wasmannia auropunctata | reverse complement strand
TTTTATAATAATCTCTTTATGGAATAGGAACGAAAAAAGCTTTTAAAATAATGTAATTTACAACGATAAGGCGACTTATGAATTCTTTTTTAATTTCAATAATCATAATTAACTCACGAATTTTAAACGTATGAGTTCATCACTTATAATTAGTATTCTTATAATAAAATAGCTTATTTAATATTTATAATATAATTATAAATATATTACTTCATAAAATACATAATTATTATTTCAGAAATAAACAATTTCTCTATATTCACAATAGAAAAGGAACGAAATAAGAAGGACAAAGGAAGAAGAAATAAATTTTTTATTATAAATCAAACAGTCGCGAAAATTATTGGCTATTAAAGAGAG
>NW_012094277.1:0-441 GCF_000956235.1 Wasmannia auropunctata | reverse complement strand
GCGTCAGAGTCTCGGTAAACTTCTTCAACGGGCCTGCGCAGATGAGGTGCTTCGGCGATGAATCCGATTAGAGCACACGGTAATAATTGACGTCGGGATAAGTTCCGGTCACAGAGATATCTCACTCGAAAGTGAGAAAATTTGGATTAATTTCTAAAAGTCTCGTTTCCTGCGATCGATTCGCTTGGCGAGCAGTTCCAATTTAATATTCCACAAAAACAAGCCTCATTCTCTGGCGACCGTGACAGGACTCGTCACGATCCTGTTGCACGATTTGAAAACGGTGCAGATTAGCCGGATAACTCGGTAAGCTCACGTTAGCGACGCGAAAACAATTATCTGGAAATCATTAGATCACCGGGTTTGCTGAGAAATTGAGAGATGGAAAGATTGTGAACGTATATAGAAGCAAATTTAAGTAGACACCGATACACGCATGTA
>NW_012094276.1:0-525 GCF_000956235.1 Wasmannia auropunctata | reverse complement strand
TGGAGGGGTGTTAGATTTATGGAAAAGGAAGAGGGAGGTAATGGAGGAAATAGAGGAGAGGAATAGATTGGAGATGGAGATGACGTTTCAAAGAAGTAAAAAAACGCCGAGATCACCGCATGAAGAGAGGGTGGACAATGAGGGGCAGAAAGGGGGGGAGGATGTAACAATGGTGGGAATGATGAAGTGTTGGATGGAGGAATTTAAAGGAAAGTGGGAGAGAATGGAGGACAGAATGGGGGATATAGGGAAAGAGCTGGTAGAATTGAGGAGGAGGGAGGAGAGAAAGAGAAAATTTAGAGAAGAGAATAGGAGTGCTTGAGGAAAAGTGGGAAATAGGGATGGTAAAGAAGGGAGGGGATAAAGTGATGGAGGAGCTGGAAAGGAGGGTGAAGAAGTTGGAGTGCGGGACAAGGGAACAAGAAAAAGGAGGGGAAGAGAGGGAAGAACGGGAGATGGAGGTGAGGCTTAGCAAAATAGAGAAGATGTGGGAAAGAAAAGAGAGACAGGAAAGGAAAAGGAACG
>NW_012094275.1:0-853 GCF_000956235.1 Wasmannia auropunctata | reverse complement strand
CCGAATTCGATTGTAGAATTGTTTTATTACGACATAATTTTGCGAAATTTGTAGATAAAGTTGCAGAAAAGGTCTATTTTTACGTATTTTATCATATTATAACTCCGAAGTGTAATAGAAGTGCTAAAAAAGTGTTCTTGCAATCAAAATTACGTATGTTGTTAGGACCTTTCAATCCTCAAAAACAATTATTTTATGTGTATTATAGTTAACAAGTTATTTATTGTTAATATGAAGTCTATTAAGGAAAAACTATGAATTAAATTATTGTTTACCAAACATCTTCAATACAAACAATTTTGAATTGCAAGGAATATTATTACATGCCCTGGTCTAATATGGTAGGACGCCCGTCCGGCAGACATGGAGGCCCGGGTCCGAATCCCGGGTGGGAGCAGGGATGATATTTTTCATAATAAATTATTTACAGATTTAGGGGGAGAAGATTCTTATAGATGCTTATTATCGAAATTATTGCTTAGCACCGAAAATATTAAATTGTTGGACAATTTAATTCGTTATAGTGGATTCTGGCCTCATGTCAGAGCTATGTTTCAAGACCGACAGTTAATGCAGTTCACAGTTTGTATGTGGCTTGATATTGTAAAAATTATTACACACCAACATCCGTGTCGGCTTGCAAAGACATTATTGAGCTATTTATAATTATTCATTATAAGAGTCTCAATTTCTTCAAGTTAAAAAAAAATTACTTGTGCAAGCACATGCGCGCGCACGCACATTTTTGAACATTTTCTAACATATCCGCTATATTGAATCCGCCATTTGAAACTCAATTTTAATATTGGATTTGTATTTAACAATTTAAAAACTTAAATTTTAATAAACAAAA
>NW_012094274.1:0-363 GCF_000956235.1 Wasmannia auropunctata | reverse complement strand
AAAAAAAATTTTCTGTGGGCTCATTTTCAGTCCAGCTCGCCTGCCTCCCCCCCCTTACCGGAGGCGCAGCCGTCACCGGGCTAGCAGCGGAATTCCCTAACTATACGCCTACGCCACACGGATATTACTTCTATCGCGACGATCGCGTCGATCCCTCCCCTACATCCCCGCTTAAGTTTCTACGCGTTGCTAACGCAAGGGCCGGAGACATGCATTTGGGAGTCGGGAGGAGAGGAAGAGATTTTGTGCTGAGAGGCGACCAGTTCTTAATGTTTTACAAGATTTTTATTGCCTCCTACACTCGGGTCCTCGATGGGGTCCGCTCAAGCGTCGTCTTCGGCAGCCGGCACTTTACACCCTGCG
>NW_012094273.1:0-871 GCF_000956235.1 Wasmannia auropunctata | reverse complement strand
GGAGTTCAGACGTGTGCTCTTCCGATCTAAATATGTTGAAACAACTTTGTTAAATAATCAACAATCAATATTATTAATAATATTTATACAAATAATATTTTTATATTATTTCTAATATTATATTATTATAAAATAATCTTAAATGTATTGGGACAATTTTGCCGAATATCGACAACCATGATGCACGGAGATTCTATTTCCATTTCTAGAGACGGAGAACGCACTCTGAATATGCGGGCAACTTCGTCCGAGTAGGCGTTTGTGACGCCGTGTGTACAGTCGTGGACACATCGGTTGCGACACTTTTTTTATAGGTTTCTAATATATATTTAATATACATAATATATACTTTATAGATAACTAATATGTTGCAAATGCGAACCACGATGATACTATCTTTAGTCTAGAGACAGTATAACACCAATCGTGGTCCGCATTTGCAAAATATTAGTGCGTTTTCTATAATAATAAATCTATAAAAAAGAATGCGTCGCAACCGATGTGTCCATGATTGTACGTAATGTTTTTATCTGATCATAGTACTCTCGTTAGTGCGAGAGTCGGAAGTTGGCCACATTGCCGAAATTGAAAAAATAGTTGCTGCCCGCAAAATTTTAAACCATAATAACTCTTATAATTCGTAAAATAATTTCGTTATATTATATATCGTTCTATTCGTTAAAAAGAATGCTACAACTTTTATCATATTAAAATTGTCACCTTACCGTGCAAAAATTAATCATGCACCCAAAAAAAAATAATTTTAATATTAGTGGAATCCGCTAAATCTTAGAGGATTTTATTCTTGTATATGGCCTCAAGAGGAATCCTTTGAAATTAAGAGGAAAATATTCTGTGCACAATATTCTAA
>NW_012094272.1:0-2518 GCF_000956235.1 Wasmannia auropunctata | reverse complement strand
CCCTCGTGTTTTCGCAAATTAACTCTGCACATCCAAGGAGGGAAAGAGGACACGTCGGTGAGCACTATTTGTAAGCGTGCTCACCTCACAAACATCTGTGAAAAACAAGCAAGCGATTCCCGCTTGTTTTTCGCACTAACCGCGGCCGTGACTTGTCGTTTTCAACGACAAAGGTCGTGAGGGAGGCATGGCAATCTCGCGAGCAGCTGCCGAGTATAAAAGGGTGGCCGCGCTCCCGCGGAGCTGATTTTTTAGCAAGACCTCTTAGACGCGACTTGACATCTTCGCCAACCGCACCCTTTCGATACCAGATTGCTCGCGACGAGAAGTGTTGAAACTCGCAAATCAAGAACTTGTTAATTTCGTGTACGTGCTTTTTATTGTCTTGTGAAAGTAAAAGAAAGTCCGTACAATCAAGACTTCAGTTTTTCTTACGGTTCCCGATTTCCCCTCGCCTTCTACGAGACATATTGTGCTCGCAAACAGTTAAAATAATATTTAGGTTTAGGAAAGATGTTAAGTACGATACATTTTTATATACTTAGCGTAATCTTTTTCTTATTTTTAAAGATACATTTAAATTAATACCACTAAGGTTTTATTTTTTTAATTGAATATCATATTATATATTGCTACTTGGATTTTTTTTAAATACATTTCTTTTCGAGGTCGTGTTATACATTTAAGATAATACAAAAGTTTTATTTTTTTAATTTCAAAAAACAATTTTTTCAAGTTATACTATATTTGATCGCAAATCACGTTACTCAGTGAATGTTCGTCTTAAATTGCCGGAATACGACTTCTTTATCAAATCGTGATGATAAAATATTGAAAATACGCGTGAGATACGCCATGTAAAGCGCAAAAGGCAATCGTACGCAATACGACGGAGACGCGACAACCATTAGATAATCTGCCAGAATAAGTTTGGCAACGCACAGACACGAGAGATCTAACTTGAAATTAGACGCGGAACTAAACGACACGAAACGCACAATTAGATGATACGAATTGACTTGGCTAGGCAAAGGCGAGCGCAAATATAACGAATTTACTCACGATGTAGCATTGTCGTAGAATGGGGCGATATACTGATCTATTTTGGAAACGTAAAAAGATACACGAAATATTCTATACGCGATTTGCCCGACAGCGAAACTTGCAGCTGTACAAAATATATTAACGACGCTCGTCTCACTAAGGTGGCAGCTATTTCTTAACTGGAATCTTCATATCTTGCTTTCAGTACCCAAAATCAAATTTTATCTTTTCTTTACGATTGCCACAACACAAGTGCAGATCGGAGGTCCTACAAGAAGCACGCAGAGGTGTTACGGTATTGACCGATAATTTATGCCGATTGGCCCTAGTCCTAGCCCTTCTAGCACGACACGCATCGCGGGCGGCCGAGTATCTCGCGATCGATGGCGCGAGCTTTGAACTTTCTCCGATTTTCCAGGCCCATGGCCGCGAAGTCCTCCAAATTATCCTTGGCGTTGGATAATTGCTCCTATAGGTAGCGCTCTTTCGCTTCGACGTTCGATCCTCTCGGCATCCTTTTCTGCCTCGATCTCGCAGTTAATCTTCTTAATTTCGTCTCCTGCGAGTCGGAAAGACGTTCCGGCAGTCGCTCACTTCTCATAATTCGGCGTTGTAAAATTCGAGCAGCAGTAAAGAACTCTAAAAAAGGGCTTAAGTATCGAATCTTAATTTAAGAATTATGCCTGCGTGTTCCGCGTTTTCCCTAGACAGGCTCCTCCAATGACAGCGTCTGTTTTTCTCTTGCCGACCAGTGGAGACGAGAATCTACACGGGTTGAACCTTTTAACTGCCAATTTCTACCTGTCGCTACGCTTGAATCAAGAAAATTTCAAATAAAACGCGATAAAATGTGATAAAATACAAATAACGTATGCGCGCTGTAAGGTTTCTTGCGGTTAGGTATCGCGAGAAAGAACGTAAGGGTATAGGCAATTATCGAGATATATGTATTTCGAATTATAGTCAAGCACACGACTCGCTTGCGCGGCTACTTACAATAATCTGCTGATCGCTAAAAAACCTCGCACCGTGCGCCCTGGCCGACATCTGGTGTTGCTATTTACTTTTCCTTATTTGTCGCTATTGTACTTCCGCTTCCAATAGCGCGCCTGCCCATCACGTGTTCACTCGCAACTCTCCCCAACATGCGCGGATACGCTCGCCTCCCTAAATTGGAGAGAACGCAGATCCAGACCGCTCTCTCGGTCAGGTATTATGACCCTTGTGACAGACGGTTGAAAAACATCACGTCACAATGCATAAAAAATTATTTTGATATCAAAAGATTGTTTAGTTATATCTCAAAAACTATTTAAGATATTGTTGAGATCAGAGTGCTCTGGTGTTATTCGGAGAGTTTTGTTTGTAGAGGTCTCTGTAAGACGGTGTCGCGAGATTAATTTTTGCTCATGTGTACTCTCTTTTAAGTTCTTTCGTGTCTTCCGTCACGACCTGTCTCTTATACACATCTCTG
>NW_012094271.1:0-350 GCF_000956235.1 Wasmannia auropunctata | reverse complement strand
CGTCCGTATCCTCCCTCAAACATTTCCTTATTATCGTGTATTATCTCCTCCAACAGTATTTTCGCGTCCTCCATCGTGATTGCTGAAATTATTTTTTCTTCCTTCTCCATGCGTTCTCCTTCAAATCGTATTGTAAACTCGTCACCGTATTGCATTGTCATTGCGTATCTACTCATAAAATCAATTCCCAATATCATTTCGAACGCCATTTTTTCAACGATGTGAAGCTCGTGCACGAACTTGATGCCCCCGTACTTAAACGTTACTGATATTTTATTTGCTACTAACGATCCTCTCTCAGAGAACGCTCCTCTTAATACAAATTTACGTATAGGAATTATATCCATTCG
>NW_012094270.1:0-329 GCF_000956235.1 Wasmannia auropunctata | reverse complement strand
CTTGTTTGCAAATTAAATATAATATTTTAAAAGATAAAACCTAAATGGTATCTTTTTTTGTACTTTGATGTTGATTAACATTACTTTAGTGATATGTATATTGCTATTACCTGTATAAATGACTGATATCAGAAAATTGCGTCAAGTTAAATAAAAATTATGTATGGTCTTACTATTCAATTACTATTGCTTTTATAAAAGATTTGATATCTGTAAATGGCGTCAAGTTAAGTAAAAATTATCTTATTCAATCTAAGTAGTGTGTATATTGTTTTGTATAAAATATTTGTTGTCAATAATTGTCAAATTATACTCTCATAAAATGATTA
>NW_012094269.1:0-379 GCF_000956235.1 Wasmannia auropunctata | reverse complement strand
TAAAATATATTACATACGAATATATTAACGTGATCAACGATGTCAGGAATGTTAACATACTGTGATTTTCAAATGTTTTAGTTTTAGTCAGTTTTAGCGCGAGTTATGTAAAGGTCAATCTACAATAGTCTAGTTTCCGCCGAATCCTCAATTCAGGTGTAGGATCCACTTCGATGTAGGATCAAGTTTGGTGTCCTGTTTCCACCAAAGAGATTATATACATACATAGAGTAAAAGAGGCTTCTTTAAGTGGAAACGTGAGCTGATAGAAAGAGAAAGAAAATGGTAGAGCGAAAGATACATTCATCGTTTATTTTTTTTTGCATGCGCGAAAGAACAAGGATGCAGACTCGTTTTCTGTCTCTTTTTATGTGCTCAT
>NW_012094268.1:0-307 GCF_000956235.1 Wasmannia auropunctata | reverse complement strand
AACCATAACGATTTTGTTAATTTTATATTCAAAAAAAAGCGCCATTATATATGGCATATCTATGTATGTTATTAAGATTCTCGTCGAATTAGCGAGAGAAGAATTTATATTATTATAAGTATGCATGAGAGAGAGTGAAAGAATGAATAAAAATTGATATAACATAATCACAGATTGTTAAAACCCATAACTTTCCTCGTGATCCTCAGAAAAGACGTTAAAGTCAAAATTAAAGTAAAAGAGCCATAAGAAGGCCATAAAGAACGTTGAGATAGATTAAAAAGGCATTTCAACTATAAGAAACGTA
>NW_012094267.1:0-378 GCF_000956235.1 Wasmannia auropunctata | reverse complement strand
ATCTTGGTTATAATTTCATTCTCCAGGTACGTCCTCATAAAATTATAAGCACATATAATATAGAATTGAAATATATATTACAAACAATAAAAACCTAACAAGATTCCCCAAATTAAAAATACGTATAAGTAAGTAAGGCAGATGGGAATCAGCGTGGTTATTGATATGCACTAATTGATTTATATGAATTTTGTTTTATTCAAAAGTCAGACGTTTCGTCAGACTATTTTTTTAAGCTATCTTCAGTGACGAATTAAAATTAAATTACAATATACTTTCGCTCTTAGTTTTCTAACGCGTGTGTTCTTCCACGTCTAGTGAGTGAGGAAGTAGTTTAAGGTACCTTCCATAGCTGTCCATGCAGTTGAAGGGCTGCAT
>NW_012094266.1:0-1016 GCF_000956235.1 Wasmannia auropunctata | reverse complement strand
TAACGAGATACTTTTCAGAAAAAAATAACGATAACGCGTTATTTTCTTAAGGTTTCCTAAGCCTAATGCAAATTCGTCAGCTGGAGAATTTCAAGAAGAATTATCATGGAATCCTTATGATAATTTCCCTTTTTCTTCGAGGTCCTGCTCTTATTAAAACATGGTGACAATGATTTGTCTGTATATTTCACATTCGACGTAGAACATAGTCATATAAAATGCCTTGTTAATAATTGTATTATCAATATATTTCGCGAAATATCTTTCTTAAGAGATCATTTTTTACAGAAAGATTATAACGTGAATGTAATAATATTACATTCAATAACTGAAGAAGATAACGTGAGTAGAATTACTGGTTATCAACAGACCATGGGACATTCGTAAGAAAATCCAAACGAATAAGAGTAATGAATATTTCCAATATTAATATCTCAGTTTTTTAAGTCACTTATATACACTTATATATACATTATACCTAAAATTAGATATTTAGTCCTTGTTAATTATATAAACACCATAACAAGACGATAATCAGATAATGAACGCGACTAAAATATGATTCAATTAAACGATCTCTTGGAGCAAACATTGCTGCAATGCAACAGTATCAGGTACGGATTTTTTTTAGTTAGTATGAGTACAGCATTATTTGTAATGCTTCTAACTATTTTTTGCATTAATTGCACTTATTATTCAAATACATAGTCAAGGTGTTTGAATAATACTTACAACTTGATCAATTATTAGCAAATGAAATCACTTTTTTGTTTCATTCTATTTATAACTGTAACATTGAAGTGTATATGTAGAAGATATTGAATAGAATTAATATAAGACTCAGTTTCTAACCAATCGAACCATTCGAAGGAATACCAACTAAAGAATATGTTGTTCTACGCGATTGTTAGTGCAATTAGTGTTGCAGTAATAGGATTATCCGCAACTGAAGAATCTACGCTTCGTAAGATTTTTTTAAGAATCCTTTATTATAATCTTTTTAATGACATTATTAT
>NW_012094265.1:0-482 GCF_000956235.1 Wasmannia auropunctata | reverse complement strand
ATCAAACATATTAAAGTAGAAGCCGTGTCAATATAAGATGATGGTGTATAATAATTTTTTCACAAAATCCAAATTCACGCAAACTGCGCGCCGCATATCGTCGGTCTTAATACGCAGTTTATTACATGAGGCCGGAATAACTTGGAACAAATTAAATCGATTAACGATTTAATCTTTTGATGCTATACGCATCTATATCCCCCCCCCCTGTAGAATTATTTATTGCGAAAAAAATCACCTCAGCTCAGGAATCGAACCCGGATCTCCACGTTTGCCGAACGGGCGTCCTATCTTTAGACCACTGAGGTGGATTATAGAGGAAAAATGAAGGATAATGGAAAACCGTTGTTTAACAATATGTTAATTAAATCTTGTAAATTTTTACTATGGAAACATGGATTATCCACTATTCTACATTTTTATCCATATTTTTACTATGGAAAATCGTAGTTTAACAATATGTTAATTAAATCTTGTAAATT
>NW_012094264.1:0-337 GCF_000956235.1 Wasmannia auropunctata | reverse complement strand
TTTATTAACAGTATTTTTTCAGATTTAATTCGACAAAATAAAATTCTATTATATCTCGACAATATCCTAATTGCTACGGAGACTATCAACGAACACCTCGACATTTTGCGAGATGTATTCAACCTCGCTCGACTGCATTATTTGGAGTTTCGGCTCGATAAGTGTTTCCTTTTGTACGAGGAGATTACGTACCTCGGTTATATTGTTAACAAAGACGGAATCCGCCCTAGTACCGATAATATTGACGCAGTTTTGAATTACCCATTACTACGTAACATTAAGGATGTACAAAGATTTATAGGGTTAGCGAGTTACTTCAGACGATTCGTAAAGAACT
>NW_012094263.1:0-536 GCF_000956235.1 Wasmannia auropunctata | reverse complement strand
TCGCGTTGTCGCGTATAAGATGCTTCGGTATCTTTGCATAAGTCTGACAGAGATAGAAACTGTCAACATCCACATGTCGGCCCATTGCAAAGTATTCTCTTATCGCATCTTGCTTGTCACATGCCACGTCATCAAAGATAAAGATGGAATTCGAAAGCGCTTCGTTTGGTGGGACAATATCGCTATTATTGGAGAATGTATAATAGCCGATTTCTTCTATCGAGGTCAATAAATTTTCCAAGTATTGATATTTTGGTTGCTGCAATGATTTCAAGTACACGTACACGTTCTCGAAGCGTACACCGTGCGGACTCTCCAACAAGCTTATCAGCACGTTTGTCTTGCCACAATTTGATGGGCCACAGATGATACCGCGTATAGAAATCGGTAGCATGTTTCCATGTTTACGTATCTTTTTATCGGACATTAACCTAATCTTATCATCAAAATTTATCACTCTGATCGTCTGCGACTGTCGCACGAACTGCATCTTTTCTGCATCAACATAATACTCTGAAGAATTTATCGATAGCGGA
>NW_012094262.1:0-783 GCF_000956235.1 Wasmannia auropunctata | reverse complement strand
CAGAGATGTGTATAAGAGACAGACATATATTTTTTTCAAATTTTTGAAATGGGTACTTGATACTCAAAAAAAAATTTTGATTGTCATGTGCTAGTTACACTTTATGTGTTAGTTATGCTTTATACACTATATACACTACACAGACTTCATACACTATATACTACTTATATACATATATACATGTATACACTATATATTACTTAATCTACATATATATGTATACACTATATATTACTTAATCTTCATCACTGTTTTCATTTATTGTGGGATTTATATTGCTTTGCGTAAACAAATTGCTGAGAATTTCAGCAGGTCTTACAATTTGCGCTAAATATCTTGCATGTGATAAGTAATAAATAATTGCTGCTATATGCGAGCAGCAGCCAACTGTTCTGCGGCCATTAGCACATTCGCAAGCATATCGTTGAATTCCTGAAGTGCCTATACTGTCTGGATTATATTGAATGAAACATCTATATACTTTTCGACTAATGTGTCTTGACTGAACTTGAATCTTCAGAATATTTTCCTGATCTTTCACAAATTGCAAGTTGATAGTCCCATCAGTGTTCATTATTTCGGCCAAGTACGACACTGCTTGTGAGAGTTGATAGGAACCCGTAAATAAGATTTTAAGATCTTTCTCCGTCATTTCTGGAAAATCGAGAATATCGTTGGACGAGACACTTTGAAATATAAGTTTTTTTCGGAACCAGCCTTTTTCTTCAGCTTCGTTCATCAAAGTGTTTTCAATATCTATTTGTTGCTTCATTCTCATTAGAA
>NW_012094261.1:0-428 GCF_000956235.1 Wasmannia auropunctata | reverse complement strand
TGCCGCAGCTGGAACTCTCACTCATCTCTGTGGTGAACTTTCTGGAGGCCCTCGGACTAGGCGGTGCGGCTCTGCTTTGTCCTCCCAAGTTCATACTCACATTTCTCGAACATACCTGAGACTGGATATGCTCGCATACTCGCCTAAATCTTCGAATGTTTCCTGCGCAAACATGGAATTGATTTCATTGTCTGACCCTTAATTCGACAATATTTAGATCTATTTTAATTAGATAATTTCTGAGAAAAATTCAAAAAACCACACATCGTATAAAGGATATATTACGATCAAATTAAGGGGTTAGGCCACCTTTGAGGCCTTAAAAGATACGAGCTAAGTTTGGGATTTTTTTATGGATAAATATAATAGATATAACTTTATTAAAAATCTATATTTAGAAGAACGTAATAACTTCGTATAGCATACAA
>NW_012094260.1:0-849 GCF_000956235.1 Wasmannia auropunctata | reverse complement strand
TCTTGTGCGTTACTTATGTGTTATTTTGTGTTTCTTTCGCGTTATTGAGTGTCCGAATTTTTGCGTGCTAGCGTGCCGAATGTCGGCAGTACTTAGAATTATCGAGACGCCACGTGGTGTGTGATCCGTCGTACGCCGTGCGAGGCGTACTCGCGTACAGCGACCAGATATTTTCGCGGATTCAACGTCGAGAACGAACGAAGCTCGTACACCCGTCATCTCCGGGAGCGTTCCCGGGCGCGTGAATCGCGACCTCGGCGATACCGCCGACGGCTGCCGCGGCGTTAGTCGCGGCCGAACGAATCGCCTGTGAATTCCAGCACACGCAAATATAATTGTTAATTGTTACAAAATTTGAGTGTTCTATCTCGCCCTTGCTCTTCCACATTCCTCCGCACCCTACGAACTGCCCCTCTACCGTGTTCTAGATTTCAATTCCGCGTGATAATTTGAAGGGTGGCACGCCCGCTCGTGCCTGGCGCCCAACTTCGCGTTTTTCGGTTGGTGCATAATTGCGAGTTGATGTAATCGTTACATTGAGCTGGATTAGTGTCGGTCAACGACCGATTTTGTAGTCCGACACCAGAGAAAAGTGCGGTCACAGTACATAGCAACGATAAATCGATCGTCCTCTTTCTCCTGCGACCGTCGGTGAGCTCACCTCGCGAGCGATTAAATACGACGAATTAAAGATAAGTTTATAATATAATAACTGTTAATAAGCATTTAAACATATTGTCATTTGCTCAATATTATTCTTTGATTAACTGATAGTTTTCACTGTTTCATTACAAATGTTTATATATTGTTTATATATAATTATATTAATTTGATTATCATTTAATAACT
>NW_012094259.1:0-337 GCF_000956235.1 Wasmannia auropunctata | reverse complement strand
TCAGTAAAGATGGAGTTAGACCGGACCCTAAGAAATTAGAAGCTGTACGACAATTTCCTAGGCCTAAAACGCCTAAGAATATTAAGCAATTCCTTGGATTAGCAGGATATTACCGAAGATTTATACCTAATTTTTCAAAATTAGCAAAGATTTTAACAAATCTACTAAAAAACAACACACCTTTCGAATGGACCCCCGCTCACCAGGAGGCGTTCGAAACTTTGAAGCAAAAATTGTGCGAAGAGCCAGTTTTACAATATCCGGATTTCTCCAAACCTTTTATTTTAACTACGGATGCTTCTGGAATAGCCGTAGGAGGCATATTATCCCAAGGAGA
>NW_012094258.1:0-671 GCF_000956235.1 Wasmannia auropunctata | reverse complement strand
ATTTAGCGATGGCGCGTATGTAATTTAAATCTGCTTTAATAAAATCTAACTTTTAGTAATTGAGTTGACTGTACTCCGGTGTAATTTAAAATTCACTGATTTTGAGGATATAAACTAAATCGGTTTAAATCAATAAAAATCCAATTTTGTCTGTGATCAGTATAATAGTAATTTGTTTTAATTTTTTTGCATACATTTGTATGAAACGCTATCGCTTCTCTTGATCCAGTATTTTACATTGTGTTGTACTTATTTGTATTTTACTGTCATTATTTCGACTATTTATCATGTTAGAATAGAATTTATTTACTTCAGCATTTTACATATGCCAAGAAGGGACTTGGTTTACATAAAATTTTAACCACATTCATCCATCCATACCTTAAGCCTATACCTTAACCTATACCTTAACCTAGTTTTTACAACGCAGTCTTTTACATCACAGTTATTTTACATTTATCTCAGCCTTCCACAATTTATCCAAGGCTTCCGCTTTCCCCTCATCTAAGTTTTCGTCTAACATCCTACTAATTCTCGTCTCCATATCCTCTCCTAGTTCTATAAACCATTCTCTTGTTATCTCACAATCCTCCACATAATGCTCCAGTCTATCTTTCTCTTTTTCGCAAAATACACACTCCCTAACTGTTTCATTCAACCAATATTTGTTG
>NW_012094257.1:0-340 GCF_000956235.1 Wasmannia auropunctata | reverse complement strand
TGCGGATCACGATTGGTGTTATACTGTCTCTAGACTAAAGATAGTACATCGTGGATTGCATTTGCAAAATATTAGTTATCTATAAAGTATATATTACGTATATTAAATATAAATTAGAAACCTATAAAAAAAAAGTGTCGCAACCTTTTAGTGAGCGAGTGTACACTGTTGCTGCTAATACAACTAACTAATTAATAGTTTATTTATTTTTGTTACCTAGCAACATTACGTAAAAGTATATTTATGTATTAAATAGATTTAAGACAAAATAATAACGAATAAAATACCAAAATTATATACAAGGTGAAAAAATAATTTGTATCCCTTTAGAATATATGAC
>NW_012094256.1:0-444 GCF_000956235.1 Wasmannia auropunctata | reverse complement strand
TAAAATGATATATACATATTCTTCATCCACTTTGTGGATATAGCACGGTCACGCACCACATTTTATTGACAATTATGTCTGATGTAGCTCTGACTCGAACCACTTCCATTCTCTCTGCCTATGATTTTATCGGCAGTATCAGAAAATGGCGGTGATAGTAGTTCCATCTCAAAAGTGGAAGCAATTGACGCTAGTGTACGGGGGAGTCAAAACTTTTGCCGGGGTCGCGAAAAACGCCGGGATGGCCGCCCTCATGCTTCTCTCTGGTTAAAGCCTTAGAACTTAGCCGCGCTCTGATTGTGATATTTCAACTAATCATATGTTCGCGTTTTGACAGCGCTGCAAACGTAACCAACAAAATCAGTCGACTGCTTGCTATCGTCGAGTGAACGTCTCGTGTGTCAGTAAATCGTCGTGGGTTAGTAAATAGTGCGCGTGTTTCTT
>NW_012094255.1:0-438 GCF_000956235.1 Wasmannia auropunctata | reverse complement strand
TATCCCCTGTGTGCCTTGTCGACTCAGTTATGCTATACGAAGTTATTACGTAATGTCGCTTAACAGTTCGCTCTGATTAGCTGACCACTTTCGGAGCGGAAATCCGCCCGCCGTGCAGAGCGCGGATAGTTGTTGGCGGATGGCGCTTGCTTCCTCGAGAGAGTCGGCTCCAGTCAGGATGTCGTCCACGTAGATGTCCCTACGGAGGACCGCTGCCGCCTGGGCGAATCGATGCCCCTCGTCGTCCGCTAGCTGCCGGATTGTGCGTATCGCCAGGTAAGGTGCACATGCTAACCCGTAGGTGACCGTTGCTAACCTGAATTCTTGCAGAGGCTCGTCGTCCTGGCTTCTCCACAAGATTCGCTGCAAGTCTTGGTCGTCCGGGTGCACAAGGACTTGGCGATACATCTTCTCGATATCTGCTACCATCGCGAACTC
>NW_012094254.1:0-481 GCF_000956235.1 Wasmannia auropunctata | reverse complement strand
TCACTCACGCGCATGAAGACAGAGTCGGCACAGGAACTCAGGCGCGTGTTCAACACCATGGTGGACACGTACGATGCACTCGAGAGTATCGGTCGCCCACTCACGAACTGCACGGACTTGTTCGTGCATCTCATAGCGGGATTGCTCGACCCGCAAACACGACGAGACTGGGAAACGTCGCTCCACGACGCGGTAGACCCCCCTCCGTTTAACACGTTGAGAAAGTTCATGGAGGGCCGGTTGCGCACCTTGGAAGTTCTTCAGCCGAACAAGACCGATACGAGCAGGGTCGAGAGCAAGACCTCGGGCAAGCCAACGGCCACGCCGCACAAGTCGGCGCGGTCCAACGTTGCGCGCCAAGGCGGTCGCAAGACGACCTGTTCGCTATGCCAGAAACCGCACTATATCCTCTTCTGCGATGAGTTCAACAAGAAGGACGCCAAGGCACGGAAGGAGTTCGCAGTCAGCAACAACTTGTGCA
>NW_012094253.1:0-369 GCF_000956235.1 Wasmannia auropunctata | reverse complement strand
CCCGATTGACCACGTCCCCGATTGACCACCAGCCACTCACAGCGCTTGAACAGTGGAAAATCTCTAGGCACCGGCCGCTGTGAGTGGCTGTGGTCAATTCGGGACGTGGTCAAACGGGACGCTCCCAAACCAAATTAGCTACACAATTGTTCAGTAAGTCTGTAGCAGATGCACTATTATTTTGTAAAAATGAATTGAAGTTAGAAGACTTTGCAGGTTGTGATGTAACAGTTACATTTATTTTAATAATGAATGATGTTTTCGATATTTTAAACTCACGAGACATTGAAGCTAAAGGCTATAAACAAGCAATGTGCAATCAAAATATAGTACAAATTAAGGAATTTTATATAAAATTCGTAAGTTATA
>NW_012094252.1:0-324 GCF_000956235.1 Wasmannia auropunctata | reverse complement strand
CCTTGCTCGGAATCGATTATGTGTAGGTAATGTGCGTTTGTATGATACATATATTCCATTTTGAAGTTAAGTATTTTTTTCTAATTTAAGCGAAAAAATTTTATAAAGAATAAAAATAATGTAGTCACAAGAAAGTAAAATTAATAAATTTGAGAGAACGTTACAAGTAAATATAGTATTGTATAAGAATATATAATTAAACTGGATAAAAAATATGATTTTTTCGACATTTATCGATATATTTTTAATTTCATATTTTTTTGTTAAATATAACGACGAAAGAGTAACTTCGTTTCCGAAATCGGATGCTGTAGCACGTGATGC
>NW_012094251.1:0-2045 GCF_000956235.1 Wasmannia auropunctata | reverse complement strand
TCCCTTCTTTGCCAACGTGCCAACGTATTCCGCGTCCCGCTCTCTCCGTCGTTTCCAAATTATCTCTCGCCCCATCGTGCTCCTTCTTACTACCCGGCGGCCTCTCTGTCCTCTCATCCTCCGATCGTCCCCGATACGAAATCCTCTCCCCATCGCCCTCGCGCACCCTCGCTTCCCAGTCGCCTGGTCTCGTTAGTTTAACCCACGCGCGCCGAATCGTAATGGGAAACGTACAGATGCATTAGGAGAGGCTTTGCCATCCTAATAGATATCTCGTCGGTAGGCAGGACGCGCTCGAAAAGGTACCGTCGGTCTCTGCGAAACTTTTTTACCTATCCTTCTTGCAGCCAACGGGGTCGAAATTACGGTAGAAATATGTTTAATTTCTGTCGACGATATAAAATATGTATAATTAATTGATAAATTTGATTATTTCTATTTTGCTAATTGTCACACTATCAATTGATTTATTAATAATATTTGATAATAATGATTTATTAATAATAGGCTGAAACCTCGCACGCGCGAATGCGAAATTTAGCGAGCGAGTAAAAAGCATCAGGTGCATCGCCGCGACGTTTGCCGAACACATCGGGCAGATCGATAAAGACGACGGACGATCGCCCTCGGTAAAGAAATGCACGTACGACGTCGGCGCGCACCAAACGCGACATCGACTATGCAAGTAGAGTCTGCAACCTGGCTCACGTACAATTGGCGTCGTAAAATGCGGCGACGGACGAGGGCCCCCAGTACATCTTCCGGTCCGCGTTTGACCCCGCCGCGGCCTCGTGCCGCGACTTCTCGACCTCTTCTCCCTGCGCCGTATTCCGCACGCGATCCCATTAATTCATCGTGAATTCGAGATCCGTCAAAAGGGGAACGACATCATAAGCCTGGATTTATGCCGCTGATGCGAGGCGGCGAGCCCTACCTGCGGCGCGCCCGTCTTCGCCTGGGAAACAGATGGTAGCCGCGGATTTTGTATTCACCGTGGCCGCCCGTCTTTATGATTTTAATTCCCAGAAACTGCTTTTTCGGGTGCGCTGCATCTTGCAAGTCCAACATCCACGTTTCTCGAATACGACGCGCTACGTTCGTGACGAGTCCGCGGCATGAAAGTTAAGGGACCGAGATCGGAACATTGTAATTTTTGTCATCGCTCGGTGATGGTACACTTGAATTGATAAAAGGCAAGAATATATCACACAGAATCTCTCTTAGTCCAAAATAAGAAAAGTAGAAAACTATTTTATTGACTCGTTGAAAAAATGAGCTTTGTTCCGTTAGTCACGCTTTCTAAAGCATTTTTCGTCCCATTTTCTCTCTCTATAAGGTATACGATTGTTCCGCTTTAAGTGCAAAAAGCGGCGGGAGACGCTTGTGAAAAAGATTAACTATTCACAACTAGTCACGCGTGATAGCATAATAATCGAGGTGTTTCATAGACACGACATTTGGCAAGCGACATGACAGCTCGATGACAGTATCAAACACCCAAATTTCTGGCCGTACAATTCTGGGGGCGATAACACCGGGAATCAATATTTACACAAGACGGGTCTATATACAGTTCCCGCCGTTAGAACGAGGCTTTTATTAATCCTCATGAAAACGGAAGGCGACCGGCGATGGAGATTGACACGCGTACATAATGCCGCGCGTGCGCTGGTTCCCAGGAACCGTGTATGGTCGTTGTGCAGCCGTCGCGTCCGGTTTGTGACCTAGCCACCACTTTGGCTAGGTCAGCATTCGTCCACGTTCTGTAAAGGTATCGATTCATCAACGATAGGGTTCACATAATGATTCTAGAATTTCATATTTCATATTTCAAAAGAAACTCCTCAAAGGGGCCGAGTTTCCGTCAAAGAGAGTTCCCATCATTAATCTTTCACGAGAAATGTACATTTCTGACCATTTCCCCCATTCAAAATTTTTTAATTATCATTATACGTGAGAATCTTTTATTCCGCTCTATACCCACACGATTCTCTGACATTCCCAAATTGAAAACCAAAATGTGAACGTTATTACACTCTCAGCGG
>NW_012094250.1:0-1007 GCF_000956235.1 Wasmannia auropunctata | reverse complement strand
GAGATGTGTATAATAGTCGATCTTAAACGCTGCTATGCTATATAAATTTTGTTTCTTTTAAAACAGTATACAAAGCTTTTTTTTAACTACGCCGTTTATTTCCAAACTGTGTATCGCTGATACTCGTTTAGCAGTCATTAGCATATGTACTGTGCGGCGCGCGATTTGTTATATGAAACGTGAGATGTCATCATGTATGTGTATGTATATACGCGGCTGTCAACACGTGGTTGTTGGTCTTAATGTGAGAAGTGCACAATCAACATGTGATAATTCATGTCAATCACTGTAAGAAATATCTCTTATTTGTGTTAGATAATTATTTTATCTGAAAATTTTATCTGGCACTACACATTTTTTGTACCATCAATAAGATCATCTTACGGAAGGAACGAAGGTTTCTAAGCACAAAGCTGAAAATATAAAGTATATCTATGTGCTTTTTCCTTTATCTCGCAATCTTAACTTTAACGACAAGTTAAAGATGAGGAGGTACTTGAACGAAATCATAATCAATCTCTTCTCATGGAAGATGTAAGTAAAACGGATTTGCATAATTAGTATCGAATGTATTATCGGTCTGTTGCTTGCAATCTGCAACATTTTATCTATCGAATTGAAATTTCACTGTTGGACTTTTCGATAACAAAGGTGAAACATCACACCACTTCAACGATATATCTCGTTGCGTAAAATCGGTAGGATAATCCAATCTGTTGGAAATTGAGATAATTTTGGTAAACAACACTTCTCGCTTTTTATCTTTTTTTCCTGCCATTCAGTATACGTATCCAGCTTCGTTATATTATTATACGGATCACAGTCAAGTTTATTATAAAGTTAAATATTAATGGTAAATGGTATATTTAAATGTTAAAAATGGAAGGACATTCGTAAATAGAATTATGAGAAACGTAATGTTGCAAATACTTCATTTTAATTCATAATAATTTATTAAAAATATTGAAAATTAACACTCTGTTCCCCCCTTCTCTCTCTCTCTCTCT
>NW_012094249.1:0-1071 GCF_000956235.1 Wasmannia auropunctata | reverse complement strand
GTTCCTCTCCACTGGCATTTTTTTCCCTCTCCCCCCCTCCTCCCCCGACATAACGCTATTCGCAACACGAACGGACACGGACCACCACGTCAGCTGATCGCCGAGTTAATGCGTAGCTATTCTCACTCGTTAGCACGTGCGGACATGCAACGATTACTCGCGTGCCGGCCGGGCGCCTTGCAGTCTGAGCCGCGCCGAGGCTTTTCTACTGCGAGTGGAAAACCATAGCGGCGGCTGCGACAGCGGCGGCGACCAGCAGGAGCTCCTCCGCTCTTCCACGTAGCCGGCGCGGTACACAGCACGCCGCGGCTCTCGTTCGCGCGCGAACGTCGGAAAACAATTGGGTCGAATGGAAATAAGAAGAATTACGTGTAACGGGGGAATTTAATTAAAGAAACCAACTCCGCAAGAATTTAATTTTTTTAGAAAGGAGGGAGGGAGTCCTAACAATCCTGCGGGACAAGAGTGTAAACCGCGAGCCTTGTGGCAAGCTTTGTAACGTGAAACGCGATATTATTTGAATGAGAGCGAGAATGTTGTCTTCTCAATCAAGAGGTCAAATATAGAAAAAAAGTGTTTCTTTTTTTTTTTACATGGCCCATCGAGTGCGACGCAGTCCATAAAATTGAAAAATCACTTCGAAAAAATGTACCGGTCGCTGCTGCAGTGTTTTGCAACTTTTATTGACACATTTGCAAAACAAACGTGTACCCAACATTTCAAAGAGTAGCCTCACGCGACGACAGGTTGTCGGTTAATTAGCACGTGCAAGCTTGCCGCGGTTCCCTGAATAATTCATAGCACGTTGCGTTTCATTCGTAGAGCACTGAGTTAATCTTGAACGATCACACAAGCATACACACACACATATATATTTTTTCTCAATAAATTGTATGTCTTCTATACATTTATATGTAGTTTATTGTAAGTTGAATGTTATATTACATACAGCTTATTGATTATAAATTGGATAAAAAAAAAGTTTCAACATGGTATAATCTGTAGACTCTTAAAAATATAAATGTCATTTTGATATCAATGGTATGGATTTAATATCATTTGGTATTCATA
>NW_012094248.1:0-810 GCF_000956235.1 Wasmannia auropunctata | reverse complement strand
CTTAGTTATAAACGAAATCGCGAAATTTTACGTAATATGAATACTCGCGATATCTCGTGCAGACTGCGTTCGTGCGAAACATGCCCGACTACCTTCTTCTATTGTCGTCCCAATCGTATCAATATCGAGATTCGCCTAGGTGATAGGACAACGAGTAGCGCGAGCAATGAACCGGAGCGAGGTCGATTTCGTATTGCCGTATCTCGCGGTGGATGGAAGGTCCGTGGAAAACTGTCGCCGCGATAAATCGTAACGTGCCGCGCCGACTCGCCGGTGGAAATCCGTGACGCCATTAGGCGCGCGCGATAAACGCGGCTACCGATGCGAGTCCGATAAAGCTCGTTTCGGTCATCCATGGCAAGAAAATCCAGCAGAGCCTCGGTAGACCGAACAAGAAATTATAGCACGGCGACGTCGAAGCCGGCGTGATCGAAACGACCGCTATTCCGGATAATCTTGCTGCACTAATGAGATACATGGCCTGATTAATCCACCGATGCGAATCGAGAGAAATGAGCATAAAACGTCGGGATCGTGTTTTAGGCAGATACCGCGGGCGGCGTTGACACACGTTATCGCGTGTATAGGTGTGTACAGAAATAAAATATATAATGTGAGAACGTGTAATATATTTTTTGCTGAAAGAAAACGCGATGATGACATGATAAGACCAGTCTTACGCGGTATGCAGACAGACGTGAGTATACCTACACGGAGAGAATTTTCTATTAAAATTTACCCTGCAAATCATGTTAATTGTGAGACAATATAGTATTTAGGTAAATTTTATTGTGATTGGAATAGCACACG
>NW_012094247.1:0-785 GCF_000956235.1 Wasmannia auropunctata | reverse complement strand
GACGTGTGCTCTTCCGGTGTATCCGATGCGAATAGACATCTTGAAACACTACGAAGAAATTTGTGATATTCACATTTACACGGTCTAATTCGAATTACTTATTGTTATATAACTATAATTAAAAAAATTTAATTAAATGTAATTTGATTTCTATTTTAAATATACGTGTATAAAGCTATTTAATTTATAAATCAATATACAGTAATGAAAAAGTTGACAGTCTATTGAATTAATAAAAAATCGATTTTATATTGATAGAAACGTACCGAAATGATTCTAATACATTTTGTATGTTGAGCATCTCGCAAAAGTCTATTTTCGTCATTAAATTATGTGTGAATGGGTGATGCGATTAAAAGTGTAAGGTACGCAAAAATACAAGCGATGCGTATACGTACCAGAAAGCCGGACGTATTGTCGAGAAGACAACGGAAGCGAACCGTGAAGCTACGTTCGAGCAGATGACAATGCTGGGGCGAGAGCGCGTCGTGCAACGGCAGACTTGTACTTTCGGCGGGCAGGAAAGAATTCCACATTAATTGCCGCTGCAATTCCTCCCGGTCCTCGCTATGCACCAGTTCGTAGACACTCTGGTGGACAATGTCAGACTGAAAAAAGAAGAAAAAAGCAGATCTTGTTAGCGTTATTTTTTTTTAATCAAAGATCTCACACTTTGTTTATTATTTTTTTATTTAGTGCACGCTTTACGTTTGCAGTGCCTTCTTCTAAAATTCATGTTAGATACACACTGAAAATTAAAGATTACAAATTAAAGATTAGAATTC
>NW_012094246.1:0-685 GCF_000956235.1 Wasmannia auropunctata | reverse complement strand
CGACGGCGACGGCGGCGGCGGCAACTCGTGGATACCGAAGAAAGCTTCAAACGCGTTTGAAGCTTTCGAGGTCGTATTCATGGAACTATGAACCTGGACTCGTTGTCTTTTACTTTGTCACAAATCAGTTATTTGGTTGCGAATTTGAGTAAGAAAAATTTCGAGGACAGCTGTCGGGAGATATCGGTCGTGAGTATCTTATCCATCCGCACACATTTTTCATCTTCGTCCTTTTCTCCCCTCCCCCTCCCCTCCATACGCGCGCCTTTCGAAAGTTGTCGCCGCGAGCTTTTCCCCCGTCTTTCTCCCCTCCTTTTGTTTCCACTGGTCGGTTATAATTCTCGAGAGACACAAAGCGATGTTTTTGTGCTCTTATCTCGTACACCGCCGATCTCTCACCAATATATCGTGCAAACATAGATATCCACGCTCGCGGAGCAACGTGAAAATTATATAGACGCGCACGTCCATGTGATCGCACCACGTTATCGAAACACTTTCATGCTTAAGATATTTCGAATGCTTGACCCCGGCCAATATCCGTCTATTTTTATCTTATTTCCTAACGTATCGTTTTGAATTGAGAAACCTGTTTTTTTTGTGTGTACGTAAATATGTATCAACGTAATGTTTACTTTTGCTCTGTCATAACCCTGTCTCTTATACACATCTCTGAGCGGGCTGG
>NW_012094245.1:0-606 GCF_000956235.1 Wasmannia auropunctata | reverse complement strand
TTCAAGCAGAAGACGGCATACGAAATGACCGTGCGCAAAAATATACCAATAATTATCATCCGATTGCGCGTGCATCCGGTTGCTTTCTTTCGCGCTGCGGGATCATATCCCACAGCAGGTACATTAATAATTAGGAGCTTTACGGCGCGTACCGTCAGCTGGAGGACGAGAGTAATGGCGGCTTTGTCTTTCGTCTCGAGGGTTCGTCCCTCTTCCGCCGCCTTGCTCTTTGCGTTCTCCGCTTTCGTGCGAGCACGATCCCCACGTTCTCCTCACCTACTCTCTTCTTTGTATCCCCGCGACGCCACGCATCCGCAATCTCTTTCTTCGCGAGGTGGAATCTCGAGACGGGATGGCCGCGCAAACGCCAAAGGGCTAGAAAAATGAAGGATGAGAGAGAAGTATCTTTTTACGCGTTTCTTCGAATTTCACGAACGTTAAGAGACGAAGCCTTTCGGCTTACTGAGATTATACTTGCCATGATGTCTTCCAGAAAAGAGCTATTATACTTACAATTAGAGTTACAGAACAAAGCATTTGCTGGCATTGCATTTGATGCGTTAGGAAAATAATTTAGTAATTTCATCTTGTTATTTTGTCCACTTT
>NW_012094244.1:0-605 GCF_000956235.1 Wasmannia auropunctata | reverse complement strand
TTTCAAGCAGAAGACGGCATACGAGACTTACAAATATGATTGTTACATTATATACCTAAACAGTTGATTCTTGTCCCACACCGTGTCGGCCGGCATCTCCTTCGGTATCAGCATATCGGGATGCGAATCCAGATGTACGAAGGTGTTACCTTCGAACGGCAGATGCTTCGATCCCATGCATCGATATATGAACGGTAAGACCTGAGAATATCATAAACCCGACATGTTTATTAAGTATTCGTTCGAAAATTGAATCTCGCGTTCGCGTCGCACGCAAAAGTTCACGAACTCGACCGGTGCGCGGACTGGCGTCAAGATCTCGAACTTAAACTTCGAGATTGATTAGAAACTTGAAATTACAGAGCTTAGCCCAGCTTAGCCGGCAATTCTCGACACTCGACTCGCTGAGCTTCGATCTTCATTCCAACTTCAAGCAATCATAAGATCGACCATTTTAAGTCAATCGATTTCGTTATAACGTTATGCATTAACATGTATACTGACAATATATAATTCATTTACGTTAAATTTACAATAAATATTTGTTTATAAAGAAATATAAATTTCAGTGCCGCCGGGATTTATTAAATCTAAATCTTACAAGA
>NW_012094243.1:0-577 GCF_000956235.1 Wasmannia auropunctata | reverse complement strand
TCATTTATTGAAAATATATTAATCGAAGGAAAGATAAATACTGCAATTAATCTAATGCTACTCTCTGACAACCCATTAAATCTTAAGTTGATAAGGGGCATTGTAAGCCACCTAAGAAAATATTAATTATTATAAGAAAAATATTAATTGTGGTGATCAACTGATGTCATTATTGTGATTGATACAGCATTTATATAGTTCAATTAATTAAGGACATTAATTTGATAAATGCAGTGATTAATCTGATTCTATTTTTGAAGATCAATTAAATTCAGTAATTACTACGAGAGAAAGAACGTCGTAAGTAACTGCGACGATTAAGAAAAGCGTTAATAAATGAGTATTATCGCTGGCAGTTTCCCGACCGAGCTCCGTCTATTAAAAGTCAATAGTTCACACAAGACTAACGTGTACGTAATAGTAGATATAAATAAAATCGTTTATAATATCGCAATTTGTATCTCTGCTAAAGGCAACAAAATTATACAGTGGAGATATCAACGATGCCAATCACATGTCGAGGTCAATATTTTCGCGATAGATAACGTATCCTTTCATTTTCCGGCAAAAATTATAT
>NW_012094242.1:0-564 GCF_000956235.1 Wasmannia auropunctata | reverse complement strand
TGGAAGAAGAGCCGAGTTCACCATAAATGTCGTGTCTAGCTTTTGAAGCAATGCCAAGATCGCGTTATTATCATTTGCTCCGCCGTTAAGACCTGCCCCGCCGCGCTTAGCGTTTACTTAGCAACGATCGTCACGTCGAAACGTGATGACGAGCATCGCGTATCGTCTACCGAAAATTACATCAGTTTCGAGGAATCGTTATACTCTGGCTTATCTACAGGCACGCATTTAATCCGTTAAACCCTACCGACAGAGAAACAGCGAAATGACTGCAAGTCGACCGACGACAAATAGCAGGATTAGAAGACGCGAAGTTTGCCAAATAGCGACAAAAAAAATTTATCGAATATTTTCGAAGTTAAGGTCCACGAAACACTTTGAAATATGTACGACGCGCGTAATCAACGTGTACGAAACGCAGCGCACATTTTTCGTACGATATGCCCTTCGGCAGCTAGGGGTCGCTAATGCTCCTAAGATCCCCCCGTAAGCGTGACAGATATTCTTGAATCTTTATAAGAGATGCGCCCGACGAGACGCCTTTTCGCAAAGATATCGGTTTCG
>NW_012094241.1:0-517 GCF_000956235.1 Wasmannia auropunctata | reverse complement strand
GGAAAATTGAAAGAAGACACGGATTAGAGCGATCGGGAAGACTAAACCCGTTTATTAATAGGATCAATACATTCTTCCTTTTCGCAACGAAAGAATGTTAGGGATACTTCTAATTATTTAACAATCTATTGTAGCGATACAATTGCAGAGCAATAACCGTTAAAATCAGAACAATGCGGACTGCAAGGGGACGAGCTAAAATAACCTTCTGCGTGAATAAAACGTCTCGCTAAAGACCATTACGAGCTTAACGAGACATTTTCGTGGGACAAAAGAATTTTTTATTTAATCTCGCGCCCATATCGAGACTATTGTCGGAGGACAATTGCGTTCTTCTTTCCTTGTGAATTTTCATAGGACGCGACATTAAGCATCGACATACCTGGCATTATTCTTTCCATCTTCTCCCTCGATTTTTTCGCATTATTCTTTAACGGCGATTGTCTTATGATTTTATTGACAATGAAGAGCCCGCTAGCATTAAATTTATAGAGATAACACAGAAGTTGAAATTACG
>NW_012094240.1:0-1550 GCF_000956235.1 Wasmannia auropunctata | reverse complement strand
CCCACCACATGGGTACCCTCTTACGCAATCAGGGCCCTATTCGAGCTCGCAGAGCCCCCCCCCCCTCTCACGCACACTTATTTTGGTTTAGGAAAGCTCTATTCTAACAGTTTAAAAAAAAACTGATTTCTTTTTTCTAAGGGATGTTTCACTTCTTAAAAGTGCCTATAGAAGTACCTACAAAAATAGATGTCGCTTATTATTGTTTGAGAAAACAACATTGTAAAAACTCATCAAAATCGGAAGGGAGCACTTCCGTGATTTTCCTTGTTTAACATATTTAATATTAATGTTGACATAATGACATCAACTAATTGTATCCAATTGTATGATATGTTTACCACAGCTGGCGCCTGCCAAGGATCAGCTGTTACCATTGTTAGTTATGAACGTTTTAGGAGAATTTCCAGAATTGCCTGGTCTTTTTGTGGCTGGTGTATTTAGCGCCGCACTTAGGTAGCTATATACATATATATATTTATATGTTTTAATAATTAAAACAAATGGAATAAAATAAAGATTTATGTAAATTACGTATTAAAAAAAGTTTTATATTAAATTACGTAACATATGCATATGTAACATATATTTTTTTTATTATTTAAAATACATATATGCATTGTTGTGTTATGTGTAAGGGAAACATTGCGTGTTCTCCAAATAGGACTAATGAATTAATTAGAATTTGAAAATTTATAGTTGCGGTTGAAGAAGACTTACAAAAGTCGAAACGTTCCGCTTTAGTGTACCGAATAAAATTATATAATTGTATTGCAATATCTTTGTTTACTCGTTTGTTGGCTTTTATTTCGCTGATTTCTGCTTTACTCTAAAATACGAGCCAATATTCAATTTTTACTTTAATATTAATTTTTCACTGGGAGATTACCGTGATATCTAGTTCCGTGCATATTGTGTGACGGCATGTTATGTTTAATAGGCTATGCAAACACTGTATCTCTTGTAGATCAAAATAACTAATTTTATTTTTCAACTGCACACTATGATAGCACTAAACATCATCTACTTATCATATAAAATAGCAGTAATATCAGTGCATGTATGATGGCTGAGCATAGCACACACTGATGTACTGACATGCTTGATTATTAGCTGTATATCAATCAAGTAGCAAATTATAAATTAATCATGATTCTACATACGAAACCATTTATAATAAACTTGATTTTTGTATTAAGTACAACACAAAGTTTTTGAATTAAGAAGCAGTGCATGCGTGACTCATGTAACTAATAATTTTTTTTTTTAAGAACATCTTAAGAATCCATTTTATGCAACGCTTATAGATTAAAGTTGAAAGGAGAAACAAAGGACTAGAAAAATAATGTGTTTATAATTTTCTATTATACAGGGTGGACCATTTTAATCCATCCAGTCGAATATCTCGAAAAATAAGCACACTAGGAAAAAATGTTTCAGACAAAAGTTGTAGGGCTTCGAGGGGGACATAAAATGATAACATTGGTTTGACCCTGAGTGGCGTCGTCAAGAGATCGGAAGAGCACACGTCTGAACTCCAGTCACTTAGG
>NW_012094239.1:0-454 GCF_000956235.1 Wasmannia auropunctata | reverse complement strand
TATCCCCTGTGTGCCTTTGTCGACTTCAGTTTTTGACGCAATTGCTTAAAGGTGATATGTACAGCCATTGAGAATCATAAAAAAAACATTTGATTTCACTCAGTAAATTGTATAAAATTAAACAATTTTGCAAATCAACTAAACTCGATATGTTTGAAAAAAACACGCAAATGACCAGCTTACTGGATGTCCAGTCGGTTAGCTTACCCCAGAAGGGGACGATCACCAGTGAATCGACCAGGGAATATTTTTCTCCTAATATGAATTCCGTCGGCTCCACGGCCGTGAATCACTCCGATATCTCTGTCTCTTAGCACCCGGCTATGAATACAATATCGAATGGTAAGAAGCGGGGATGGCTGTGCCGGATGGGATAAAGTCAGAATTGGCGATAAAAACGTCCCGGCGAAACAGCCTTCGACGCTTTCGTTCGTTTCCTGCCCCCCCCCCCCCC
>NW_012094238.1:0-333 GCF_000956235.1 Wasmannia auropunctata | reverse complement strand
TTTTCAAGCAGAAGACGGCATACGATTCCCAACATACATGCGAGATGCAACAATGTATTACACACAACGCGACGCGGCGGTGACGGTGGATACAACCGGAGCTGCAACGTCACCTCGACGAATGTGTGCAGCCTGATGCTGTGATGCACACAGCGACTTCGTTCATCGCGAGCATAAGAACCGAGCGGAACGGAACGGGCTGCTCGTCATGCTTACTTCGTCGTCGAATCGCGACGGAGGACATCGGATGATTAAATCTGTACCTTGAAAAGCGAAAGGGAGGAAATTATCGGCATATGTCGATTATACTCTTAAAAAGACGAATTTTTATTT
>NW_012094237.1:0-320 GCF_000956235.1 Wasmannia auropunctata | reverse complement strand
TTCAAGCAGAAGACGGCATACGATATGCATACAATAACTCCTGAGCCGATTTGGGCGGAAGGTACCTGGACATTTACGTACAAAGTACGTTTACACAGGAAACGATGTGGCTTTTCTAACGGATCGAGTGACGCGCGAGGTTTCTCCAAACTGCGATCATCCTCCGTACGAATTCGACGACACGACCTACAATTTCGACTATACGTTTAAGGAATCGCGTATAGCTTGAAGCGCAGAAAGCAATAGACATATTTCAGGTTTTCTTTCTCACGCGTGAAAAAAAAATTTGCAATTCTCAATTTTAAATACATGTCTTTGAT
>NW_012094236.1:0-358 GCF_000956235.1 Wasmannia auropunctata | reverse complement strand
AATATGCGTATTTCCTTCACCTCTCGTATGTGTTTCTGCAAGCCAGTAATTCCGTAATTCCTGATAACGAACCACAGCTTTAAAGCCCGAAATCGTTTAGATAGAGGAATTTGCCAATGCTGAAATTATATATATTTAACATTAAAACAAAATATAATATCATTAAATCTGTATATTACTCTTTTTAATAATGTAAAACAATTTAAAAAAATTATTATAACCATAATAAAGTCCAATTTTTTTACAGATTATATCATTTTTATTTTAAATAAATTTTTTCTTTATGATATTAATAAACATAATAATACATTAAAATATTCTTACCATGTAGTCAATTGCAAGACCTGTTAAGAAAAAT
>NW_012094235.1:0-575 GCF_000956235.1 Wasmannia auropunctata | reverse complement strand
ATCTCCCATTAAACCATATATAACTAAGTTACAGATGGCAAGTATAAATATAATATTTTATAATTAAGTCACACGCGTAATGTTATTATAGTTTTTATCTAAAATATATTTTAATATTTTTACTCGATATATCTATTTAAATAGTGATACTTATTTATAGTATTTTATTATATAATACTTTTTTTATTTGTGAAATTAGGTACAATTTATTGTGTTGATAATACTTCTAATGCAGTGTGTGAATCCTAATTGTGAGGCGCCACATATAAATAAAGGATCACCTATCTTTATTTTAAATTTAATTATATTTCTGTACTTATTTTATGATTTTTATAAGAAAACCTATACTGAATTACCTAAACAGAAAAATAATTAAGAGAAGTGATTTTGTGTTTAAGGAAATGCTGGAACGACAGTTGAACTTCTACGAAGTCATTAAAATAGACTTTTCAATTGTAAACTAAAAATATCAATAATAGTGGTATCTTTAAATCAGTTTCATACAATATCGTTCTGTCACTCAAACGCGTACATCTATCTTTATCTAACATATTGCAACGATCTTTTGCAAAATC
>NW_012094234.1:0-546 GCF_000956235.1 Wasmannia auropunctata | reverse complement strand
TCCACTCATTTTCCTACTTGTTCGTAATTGAAAAAATCAGCGAGTGCATGTTGCATCGATTGGAAGAGATGATAATCCGATGGGGTCAAGTTTGGAGAATAGGCTAGATGCGGGAGAACTTCCTATTCGAGTTCTAACAATGTTTCTTTCACAGTTCTTGCAACATGTGGTCGCGGGTTGTCATGCAAAAGAATCACTTTTCGTCGATTACTGTCTGACTAGAAATTTGTCATGGCATGCCAGATGTTTGGATAATATCTGTCCAGAAATTGTCATGGCATACCTCAATTAACAAGGGAACCTCGCGAAGTGTTAAATTCTGATCTTAAGGCGAAAGGTCGAAAAAATTTGCACGAGGTAAAACAGACTCTTTGGTGTCAGTGGTATCTCTAAATGAACTTTATATAATATCTTTTATCTCACTCAAACACGTGCAATGTCCTTATCTAACTTATTGAAGTGCCGCCTGTTGTAAAATCCGACGTTTACTGCTAGACGCAATTTTTGCTGTCTTTACCTTAGCTAAGCGATCGGAAGAGCACACGT
>NW_012094233.1:0-334 GCF_000956235.1 Wasmannia auropunctata | reverse complement strand
GGAAAAGGGCAGTGAGTGCGCGTGGCGCGGGAGCATAGAGAGAACAAGATACAGAGAGGCGACACGGGAGAGGAGACGGTGGCGCGGTAGTGTACAGGCAGGGAGTACACGGAAAGGTAGAGAAGTGGAGTAAGAGAAAGGCGAAGAGGAAGAAGGCAGTGAAGTGAGGTGGAAGGGAAAATGGCAGAAAAGAAGAAAATAGAGGGTGCGAAAGGGGGAAAGGGAATGGATGTTAGAGAGAAGGGAAGAAAGCGCAAGGGGAGTGGAGGGGTGTTAGATTTATGGAAAAGGAAGAGGGAGGTAATGGAGGAAATAGAGGAGAGGAATAGATTGG
>NW_012094232.1:0-346 GCF_000956235.1 Wasmannia auropunctata | reverse complement strand
GCATGATGGGGAAACAATCTCGGGCCCCATTTCACTCGTCGAATACGGAAATTAAATCGACGGAAATTCTGGATTTGGTGCACACGGATTTATGTGGGCCAATGGAAGTGACTTCCAGTGGAGGAGCCAGGTACCTGTTAACATTCATCGACGATTTCTCCAGGAAGGTATTCGTCTATTTTCTGAAACCGAAAGCGGAGGTGAGCGACACCATCAAGGCCTTCGTGAAGATGGTAGAAAGGCAGACAGATCGACGAGTCAAGCGCATTAGGTCCGACAACGGAACTGAGTTTGTGAACGGCGCCAACAAGGCATTTTTCAAAAATGCTGGAATCATCCACGAGAC
>NW_012094231.1:0-881 GCF_000956235.1 Wasmannia auropunctata | reverse complement strand
ACTAGATTTTTTATCCACGCGAAGTGGCCGATGCTGCTGTCTCGTGGATCCAGCATGTGCTACAGGTTGACATGCCTCTCCATCTTTCGACCGATCAATCGTATCGGAAGAACAGATAGTTCGTCCCTCTACTTCTCGATACAGTACACGTTTATCGACACGTCGTTCGCACGTTCGAATTTCATAATGTCCTTCAGAGTCATCGGAAACTCGATACCCGCAAACTCGAGTACCGTTGCGTAATGCGGATACGACGACTCCCGATCCGCGTGTCTTTCCACGGGGTGCAGAGCGGCGACCACCGACCACGCGAAGCACACGTTGTCCGTCGAGCGCACGTTGACCACAGCTCGTTTCGTTGCTCTCGTCTCCCACGGCACTTCGACGTAGCATCCCGTGTGCATCGGATTGTGCTTGTTCACGTTTACTGTTAACTTGAGGATTCGCGACAGCGCCCACCCGCTGTCGCGCTCCTCGAACTCGCCGAATTTCGTCAACGTGGCTTCGACGACATGCTTCTCGTACCACTCGCGCCCATCCGACGTTCGATAGAGTTCCGTGTTTCGCGAAGGTACGCCTATATTGGCGCGTTTGTCACCCGACGTAAACTCGCCGTTGAACACGGTGTTCACCTTCACGCTACCGTGTCTCTCTATGGCGTCTCGCACTCGTTCGAGCACTGTATCGCCTGTGTCCTCCAAAAATCGCTGCGGCTCGATATAATCCGTGTTAATTACTGTTGGAGTTATCGTGGTGCGATCGGAAAGAATATTAAAGTATATGCGACACAATACACACTTTATTTAATAGACATAATGAATTCGGATTAACAGACAGGCCAACGCATGTACGTGTTTATTTAACGGACCGAATTATTCATA
>NW_012094230.1:0-391 GCF_000956235.1 Wasmannia auropunctata | reverse complement strand
TTGTCTAAGACAGACAGACAATTCGCGAGTTACACAGGTCATTATATCGATTGTATTGGCACGATTCCAGTGAACGTAACGATGGGAATAACCACAAAAAGGCTGAATCTATATGTTGTTGACGGTCATTTCGATACTCTTTTCGGACGCGAATGGATCACACAATTTGCTAAAGAAATTAATTTCGTCGAACTATTTTCCAGCAAGATCCACGCACTAACTACTGCGCTTAGCCATGAATCAGAAGGATCAAATGGACCAACTACTCCTCCGCTATGAAGATATTTTTAGCAATGTCGTCGGCACACTTAAAGGACCACTAGCCACAGTACATCTCAAGCCAGGAACAACACCAGTGTTCGCTCGAGCACGCGAAGTGCCACTAGCACTA
>NW_012094229.1:0-332 GCF_000956235.1 Wasmannia auropunctata | reverse complement strand
TACTCGCGCCATCTGGCTGCACACCGACAAACCTTATGGGTGCCGGCGTCGGTGTGAGTCGATTTTCATTTTTATGGTTATTTATGGCGCTAAATCTTGTGCGCTTGCTCGACATGCCTTTATTATTTAATTTTCGTTTTAGGCATGGAGATAGTGATACTACATCGATGTCTTCTTCTCCGATGAGATTTTGTCATCTCTCGTGGGAGAATCTTCTTTAATAACGCCATTTACGTGCTCGTCGTGGTTTTTATTGACGAAATCACGCAACGACAGGTGATCTGTCATGCGAGGAATTTTGCCCTCTCGCATTCCTTTGAACATCTCTCTCC
>NW_012094228.1:0-418 GCF_000956235.1 Wasmannia auropunctata | reverse complement strand
TCAGCGGGATTACTTGAATTGTGAGTTGCCATGATTTAAGTACGAAGTATTTAAGATATCTGTTGATAGAAAGGAACGAGCTTGTTTAACATATATTTCCTTAAAGATAGGCATGATTAATAGCACGTGCAATATAACATGCGAAGAGAAATGGTATGGAAATGTTAATTATTTCCTTATGTTACAGAATGACAGCAACGCCTGTGGCCGAGCGGAAAATCACGGGCGTTACCTCAGTGGAGAGCCGCTCCGACAGGTAGCGGAAACGGTAGCGAGGTCAATTATTAACGTGGTATGACAACGCGGCGGTTAAGTGAATTCATATACTATGAACTACGTGTGAGTATCTAAATGCTGTAAGAAATGATTATTCGACAATAGAATAAATAATGATGAAAATATAATAGTTCGTTACGTT
>NW_012094227.1:0-2664 GCF_000956235.1 Wasmannia auropunctata | reverse complement strand
TTTATATTTGTATCGTTTTATTATAAAATAAAGATTAAAATCACAAATTTTTAAAAATATCGTTCAAACGTTCTCCTGAATACGAAAGCAAACTTTTTCAGGCCATATAATTTTTTTCGTTCATCTATGATCTAATTTATCGAAATTTCATACTTTAATGTCAAAGTCAAATTTTGTGTTGACCCGTGTTATTAACGTCAGATTATTGACTAACCAACGACGTACTAATAACGTTAGTAAGGACCAATTAATGATGTTATTTATTTATCTTACGACGACTTTACAACGTCATATTTATATCAATTATTAACGTTACATAATTGACTAACTAACGACGTATTGATAACGTTGTTATTAGTGACTTATTAATGACGTTATTCATTTATCCATCCTAAGACGTATTCACAACGTCATATTTTTTATCAATTATTAACGTCAGACTATTGACTAACTAACGACGTACTAATAACGTTATAAAGGACCAATTAATGACGTTATTAATTATTTATCCATCCTATGACGTATTTACAACGTCATATTTTTACCAATTATTAACGTCAGATAATTGACGAACTGACGATTGTTACACCGTGGCAGGGGTGTAACGTGGGAAGGACTCGTAGTGGCGGTTGTTGAATTGATGGACAGTTATATAGTTTGACACACTGACTATATTTTACGTGTTACTTACAATTTGATCACTGCGCGTTCCGACAGCGTAACGTTATACGTTAATGATTAAAGTGAACTCCTGCAGTGGTCCGTTGGACGGCGGGTTTTATCCCGTCTCAAGTGGGCCACTGCATTGCTCAGCAGTTGCAATTGTTGCTTAATTGCAACTGCCGCAGTTTTTGGAGGACGCGTATTGAGGTTGCCGAAGTCCTGCGTCGGCGTCCTCAATTGTATGGGTCATCGTTGCAATATTAGATTGCAACAGTGACCAGCTTATCACTAAATGTGACGTTGTAAGTAAGGCAAAGCGAAACTTACAACACGACGTACTAATAACGTTATTATTGTGGTCAATTAATGGCGTTATTTATGTATCCATTTTACGACGTATTCACGTCATATTTTTATTAATTATTAACGCCAGATAATTGATGAATCAACGACGTACTAATAACGTTATTATAGTGATCAATTAATGACGTTATTTATTTATTCATCCTACGATGTATTTACAATGTTACATTTTTACCAATTATAACATCAAGTAATTGCAAACTAACGTATAATATTACAACGTGACAACATTAATTGTTATTAGCCGATCTGATAATCTATCTATCTGTATAATATTAAAATATACATTTCTCAAATAGTGATGAAAAATAATGTTTTTGTTTTTTAAGTAAAAAATAAAAAATATCAAGAGAATTATTCATTTTCAAAGAAAGTTCTAAACTATAAGTGTACATTTTGCTACAATAACAAACAATATTTCTTTCACTCCAACATATTGCATCAAGTGTAGCCAGTCATGCCAGTTTAGAATATTCTTCAAAAGAGAACGGACCTAATTGCGAAGCATCGTCCATTTAACATTATTTATAGTCATTTTAGATAATTGACGTCATGTTACCTATAATTTAAGATGTAATAATAACATTATTTTTGTGACTAATTAATAACGACATTAATTTATCCAGCCGATGACGTACGTTTACAATGTCATATCTTTTACCATTTAATTACGTCAGATAAATTAATCAATCGATGACGTATTAATAACAGTGATAAACTACGTCTTTTATTACTTATCTATCCTATGACGTTGATGTATTTATGACATCATCTTTCAATTATTATCCAGATAGCTACTCTTATAATTTTAACGTCAAAAATTTATTATTAAATCAAGCAATCATTTTTACAATAACATTAAAACAACATTAAATAATTTTATAAAAATGAATGATTTTATAAGTAATTGTACTGTATAAAAATCAGTAACTATAATATTTATTTATAAAAAAAGTACATTCTAACTACATATATACACTTCTTAATTTTTTAACAATCCATTGAACTGATCTGTCATGTTTTCATTAAAATTCAGCATATTTTTATGGATTACTTTAAGTTTCAGTCCCTGTACAATCACGAGGTGAAGCGACATTGACGGTGGTTCTGGCTTGGATGAGTGACCGTTTGAGAAAAACTCAAATAGCAAGGTGTCGTTTATTTGACGTTAGTAATTAGTCATTCTTGTGAAGAATCTAACATTTAAAATGACGTCCAAATGTCGTAAAAATGACGTGGATTTGTCACAGGTACGTTACGTCATGTTTTACGTATTTTTTACGTAAATATATGACGTAACGTACCTGTGACAAATCCACGTCATTTTTACGACATTTGGATGTCATTTTAAAGTCAAATTCGTCCTAAGAATGACTAATTCATGATGAATCTGACGTTTAAAATGACGTTAAACTGTCGTAAAAATGACGTGAATATGTCACAGGTACGTTACGTTATATATTTACGTAAAAAATACGTAAAACATGACGTAACGTACCTGTGACATATCCACGTCATTTTAAACGTCAAACTCGTCATAAGAATGACTAATTCAAGTAGATAGATGGGGAGGTTTGTCGATCAATGAACGAGGGCCATCGGGGGTGCGACGTGCGCGGGTGAAAGGTAGGGAGGTAA
>NW_012094226.1:0-3279 GCF_000956235.1 Wasmannia auropunctata | reverse complement strand
TGTACTTGTAGGTTGGACCTGCAATAAACCAAAAAAAATTTGTAAAAAAATATGTTAATATGTTATATTTCATTGCACCAACGTTACGCATCCATTTCTTCCAATCCTCGCGTATAATAATCCACAATTATTAGTAATTATTTCTCGTCGAGACTAAGCGCCGCCACGCTCGGAAATCGCTTACGTAAACGTTTCGCGTCGAACGCGTTAAGAATTGGCATCAATATTTCATTACTCTGAAAAACTCAATTTTGATAGATTTCTTATTTCGACTGCATCTCCCTTGCAATCCGTCGGATCTCTGCGAAACTTAAACCAGTAATGTATTTCGACGAGACGACGAGTAGAAATCGTACATAGAATGTAATTGATATTTCGATGAGTCGTATCAAGAGGTGTATGTCTGCAAATATGACTCATCGAAATATCAATTACATTCATTGTATGATGCATCACTACTCGTCGTCTCATCGAAATACATTTCTCGCGTAAGTTTCGTAGAGATCTAACGGATCGCAATGGAGATACGGTCCAAGTAAGAAATCTCTCAAATTTTAGTTTTTCAGAATAATGAAATATTGGTGCCGATTCTTAAAGCGTTCGACGCGAAACGTTTACGTTGATTATTCAAATGATGAATATTGGAAACTAAATATAAACAAAGGCGATAAAATTAAAATTATAGGAGTTGTCCAAACTACAATTATTTTTATAATTAATCATATAATATTTTTAAATTAATTAATATATATTTAAAATATATGATATTTTACATAAAATAATTTTAAACATATAATTTTACAGCTGATCCAATATATTTGTTAGTTAAAGATTTATATGATATTTCTAAAATGAAGGGTCGCATGCATTTGAGAGAATTATTACAAGGTATACGTATACCAAATAAAAGAAAGTCTGAAGAAACTTCAAACGAAGTAATTTTATTATAATTGATTAAATAATATATAGTAAATATAATTGGTAGAAGAAACAAATAACTAATTTATATACTATATATATATACCTATATATATATATATCGTTCTAAATTAATAACTTCACGTATTTTATAGCGAATTGTGTCGTGGAAAGAATATTTTCGACCGTGTTAAGCAACATTCGCTCGATCGTCGAGCGACGCTCTCCGGTATGGCGCTATTCGTAGAAAAACACAAAACGCAAATATTCGAGCCAAGGTGAGTGCCGTTTGACGAAAACATCTGATCGACCGCTGTCTGTCATTGACAACAGCTGATCGGCCTTGTACGTCAGCTGAGACTCTGTTATTGTGAAGATAAACGTTCTAGAACGTTCCGTCTACACGGATATATAACCCCGCGTTTTCGCGCTCTGCGGCCTCTTTTTTCGAGCAGTATTCATTCGCGACGGTAGCACATCTCACGTTCTCAACTCGACCATTCGGCGCCGACTACAGATCCTCTCGATTATCGTGATTCGATTGTGCCGAATTTTCCGAACAGTTTGTGAATGGTGCCTGCGCATTACGAGCGAATTGACTTATGTACATAGTGTACATGTAACTTATGTACATGTAAATATATTTCTTTAATGTGAATCACGATCATTTTTCTTTTTCTCTGTGTTGTCAATATCTTCACCGTTGTCTCAACCCTGATCCCTCGTCGTGAGCGAAACAATATACAAGATGTCTGATACTCAATAGTAAAGCGCTCGTAGGGGTAAAACTGTCGAATAGGGGACCCAGCTCCAATGACTTTGACCTTGACATATGTTGTCAAGGTCATGACCCTGAGTGACCATCAAAAGGTTTTAGCCGTCACACATCTTTTATTAAAAAGTTATTTTACTAAAAAAGTTATAAAAATTAACGATAATTATTCATTTTAGGGAACCTTCGAGGATTTTGATCTTGATATATATTGTTAAGATCATGTTTCTGAATGACCTTAAGAAGGTTTTAGCCGTCGCTCTTACTAAATAGAACATAATTTTTAGACACAATGTATACATTTAAAAGATAAATACAAGCTAAGGAATTAATTTTACTCTTGTTTATTTTGATTTCACAGAACAAATTTGTACTTTTACTTACAATTAGTCACATTCAGCCAGTATACGCGTCACTATCGCACACGTTAAAAGGATCTTGAGCTATTCAACATGCATCTACATGAATTTATTAATATAACGTACAATTGTGATTCTCTATGGAATTATTTATGCGAAAAAAGAGTAATTCGCAATGAGATTAAGTGTCCAAGATGTAAAAATATATTAAAATTTAATAGTGCTATAGAAAATAATATATTACATTGTACAAAGAAATATTATAAAATAAATAAAGGTTGAAAGCGGCAAAGATTAACGTGTAATTTCAAAATAAGTATATTTCATGGAACATGGTTCCAAAAGGCACATATGGACATTTCTAGAATATGTCAATTTATAGCGTATTTTGTAATGATTCCACCACCACGATACGACTTTCTTATAAGTGAATTAGGAATAAATAGTCATACTGTTATAGACTAGATAAATTTTTACCGAGAGATAAATAATATTTTGCTCATATCTATATCCTTATTATTTCTTTATATACATATGTATGTATATATATTATACATATTATATATACACATATATTTATTTAATATACATTAAATCAATTATATTAGTTACTTCAACAATGGGTAAAAGTTGTAAACCCATGTGAAACCTCGCTTCGTGTTGTAAAGTATACCTATTAAATCTTCGCCTTACTAAATAGATATGAGTCTACAGTATAGTAAAAATAATAGATATCGAAAAGATTAGACAGACCTTTACGCAAGGTAGAAAGTATATTAAATTGAATATTTATTAAATCTTTGCCTTACTAAATAGATGAGTCTACAATATACTAAAAATAATAGATACTAAAAAAATTAGACAGATCCCTACGCAAGATAGAAAGTATATTAAATTCGATATTTATTAAATCTTTGCCTTACCAAACAAGTAGGAGCATTAAAGCACGTATTTTCTGTTTCTATAATAGATATTAGCTATGTGATAGGCGGGGTGAGAGGCGGAGCCCTTCTTTCTTGCACACCCCCCCCCCGTCGGCGACCATACTGACTACTGGGGGGGGGCTTCGCCCTCCCTCCAACCTCCACCACTAGGAAGTTGGCCACACTTTTTTAAAATTCGAAAAAAATAATTAGAGTTCCGGTTGCCCCCGAAGAGTTCTAGAGTTCTCTATCGATTTTAGAAAGAGTTCCATTGATTAAAGCGATGAAAACACCATTTGAAGACATG
>NW_012094225.1:0-342 GCF_000956235.1 Wasmannia auropunctata | reverse complement strand
AGATCTGGATATAGAATAGATTATTTATTAGAGAAATAAGAAAAATTTAGAATGTTGCGGTAGAAAAGTATCGACAAAATAAAAAAAATAAGTGCGTGGAATGTGTGCGTGTAAAAAATGCGTCAAATGACCGAATGCTCATTCGGAAGTAATTAAAAATCTTATCTGGATTTTCTCTTAAATCCGCAAAAGTTGTAATATATCTGCCTCTTATGAGTCTTAAATTATAGTAAATGGATGCACCCAATATCGCCTTTCTTTCTTTAAAATATACTTTGTGTATATAAGATAGGCAAAAATTATACGTTTCCTCTGGTATACATCCATTTCTAATGGCGGCGG
>NW_012094224.1:0-342 GCF_000956235.1 Wasmannia auropunctata | reverse complement strand
TTAATGCCTGATAAAAAGATACGGAAGCATGGAAACATGCTCCCGATTTCTATATGCGGTATCATCTGTGGCCTATCAAACTGTGGCAAGACAAACGTGCTGATAAGCTTGTTGGAGAGTCCGCACAGTGTACGCTTCGAGAACGTGTACGTGTACTCGAAATCATTGCAGCAACCGAAATATCAATACTTGGAAAAGTTATTTATCTCGATAGAAGAAATCGGCTATTATACATTTTCCAATAACAGTGACATCGTCCCACCAAACGAAGCGCTTCCGAATTACATCTTTATCTTTGATGACGTGGCATGCGACAAGCAAGAAGATCGGAAGAGCACACGT
>NW_012094223.1:0-899 GCF_000956235.1 Wasmannia auropunctata | reverse complement strand
TTTATGTGTTAAAACACTTGGCGCTGCTAGAAAATATAACGTAGTCAAAAAAAAAATATAGGTATATATAATAGAAACTGAATAACGAAAACAAGAACAATGTCATACAGAAGTAATCAGGAGACGGTAGTGTCTTGGTGTAAAAAAGTAACGAGCATATATATGTGTGAAAGCAAGTTGTTGATCATGCGGATTAGAATTAAGATTCAGATTATATAAGTATTCGATTTCTACTATATAAGTTTCGATTTCTTGCGTGCGTTAGAAGTTGTAAAAGTGATTATATTTAAGTATAGGACAATAATTTTTTATTTGCAAGATTTGCGTGCGTTGCTAAAGTAATTTGCGGAATAGGTTTAAGATTTTTTGTATTAAATTTAATGTATAAGTTTAACTATGCATTAAATAGCTGTACTATTAACTTTGCTAAGATTATTATTTAGTATATAAGTTTAATTGTATATTATCCTTAAACCAAAAGCAATTTGCGGAATAGGTTTAAGATTTATTGTATTAAATTTAATGTATAAGTTGTGACGTGACGTTTTGCGACAACGTCCGTCACAAGGGCTCATTAGCCCGACCGTAACGGCTGAGTGGATCCTGCGTCCTCCGACTTTCGAGGGCGAGCGCATCTACGATTTGGCCATGTTTCGCGATTAATATTTTGTAGTAGGATTAAACCGCAGGCCTTGCACCGACCGAAATAAGCAAGGGATAGCGACTGTTCGACTGAAAAGATTGTATTAAAGCGTCGTCTCCCAGCAACCAGACTCCAAGGACGAGAGACTATCGAGGCATACTCAGAGCAAGACGGGAGCACAGGTCACGTAATTACTCTTTCTTTTTCTTCCATCACGGAGCCCTCTTACTACTGTTCTCTTTTACAGAGTTTTCGG
>NW_012094222.1:0-386 GCF_000956235.1 Wasmannia auropunctata | reverse complement strand
GTGCTCTTCCGATCTAATAAAAACAAAAAATGCAATAGATAATATAATGAGGAACCTAGAAATTAAAAAGGGATTTTTGCACTGACAACAAGTAGCAAATTATGTGACAGAAAATAATCGAAGATGTGAGAAAATCTCCAGCAACAACATACTTGGCGCGCCCGTTTTTTTGTAAATTAAAAAGATTATATATATACATATATATATATCCAACTTATTACTTTGAATATTTCTCATATTTTGCATATAATTTTAACGTGTTGCAGCACGTCATACGCACATAACTTGTTAATAGTGTCATTATAGTATCATCAAAAAACTGTTAATTAATTGTAATTGAAATTAATTTAAATATATTAAATTAGCGATATAAGTTCTTATATTTA
>NW_012094221.1:0-865 GCF_000956235.1 Wasmannia auropunctata | reverse complement strand
CATTATTGCTATCCTGAAATAATCACATGATTATCAAATTTATGTTTCGTTGAATCGTAATGAAAATGATGATTAAATTTATATTACGTTTAGTGTTGAAATTAACGTAAAAAATGTTTATTATTTTAAAAAATAAGTTCATATATCTTAACTTTTATTAAATTACAAAATAATTTTCATTGTTTTACTGTTGAAAACAAAATTAATGTGTAGCTTTTTGAATTATATAATTCAACAACACGTACCTTTGTACATTATTCGACTGTTCATTCCAATCTTCCACTTTTACAAATTTATATTCATCATTTATGCGATATTCAGCATCTAAAAATAATCAAATATTCTTTTATTCAACAAAATATTACAATATTTCTCCAAATTTTATTTTGTTAAAAAGAATGAATTAATACGAATATATAATTTCGCAGAGTTTATTTAGATACCAATTCACGTTTATTCACGTATAAATGCAGCACTTAACGTAATAATCTTTTTCACGCATCTGCAATTTCAAAATCGAACTCTACGACATCATATGGGTATTAATTTTTTATTTATTAAAAAGATTTACCCAACAAAAAGCCCATGTTCGTATCAATATTTGTTTCAAAAAAAGACGAAGATGGTAATACTTAGTTAGTGTTTCCAACAATGCATTTATGTACATTTGCTTTTCTTTTGATCTAAATATAGATACATTGTTAAATTCTGCATCTTCCGGTAAAAAAGGTCCTGTAATTTAAAACAATAATAATACTTAGAATTATTAAAAGTGTATGAATACATCCGTTTTCGAATATATATCTCTATAATTCTTCAGTATAAACTGTGCAACGGCATTGATATTTAATAATTTTAACATTTT
>NW_012094220.1:0-351 GCF_000956235.1 Wasmannia auropunctata | reverse complement strand
TCTTCCGATCTATAACAGATTTATGGAATAAATTTGCAGAAGTTTAGGAATCAATAGAGCTTCTAAATATAGACGAAGAAGGCAATACTATAGATGCAGCTGTGGCTCAACTGAATGAAGAGGAACGGTGGACATTCGAAGATACGTACATGGAGTTAGAAGCAAAGGCAACCGTGAAACTCAGGGCAGCAGCGAACGAACTGGGAGATAGAGAAGATCGACCGCAAAATATTGATAGACCGACTAATCGCGAACAGAACAAAATAAATATAAAGTTACCAACTTTAAATCTTCCAACTTTTGAGGAACAATACGATCAATGGCTTTTGTTTAAGGATTCATTCACGTCAA
>NW_012094219.1:0-324 GCF_000956235.1 Wasmannia auropunctata | reverse complement strand
GAGTTCAGACGTGTGCTCTTCCGATCTTTTCCAAACTAAATGGTAAAAAGTTATGAATTTTTTTCATAATATTCATTTCATATCCCTTCATCACATACTCGTTTTTTATTAAAATCTCAATACTAGTTTAGGCCCTACAAAAATAAACGCGACTAGTTTTATCAACTTTGTATAGGCGACACGTAATAAAAAATGCAATTTTTAATTGCTTTATATCTCAGTATTGAGATGGTCAATCTCATTCTAATTGCACAAGCGTGTTCGACGACTTCTAGTACAACATATAGTTTCAATTTCAAGAAATTCTCAATATTTTGAATTTGC
>NW_012094218.1:0-569 GCF_000956235.1 Wasmannia auropunctata | reverse complement strand
CTATTGCTGCGAGNTAAAATTGCGCAGCGGCTGCTGTGCCTGGCGTGGCCGGACGCTCTATAGCCGGCCTCTCCTTTGGCGCCGGGATGTTGACAGTCGATGCTGAGGTCGTTGGCGCTTGAATGGCAGCAACGGCCGATGATACAACCGGAACCTGGAACATTGTGAACGGTTGTATGCTCCTCGCCCTCGAGTTTCGCACTTTCGTGTGAAGGTCGAGCTCAAAATCGAGGTCGTTGATGCTTATGACACTCGTTCGAGCTTTTGTAATTTCAGAGTCGGACGAGTACAATTTTACCTTTATGTTTGGCGATACGTTTTCTTTACTCGCCATCTCGTCCATTTTAGCAATATTTTCTTCTGTACGCGGCAGATATTTGCCGCGTTGGTCCTTTGGTCTTTTGACTAACTGACGTGGTGTCTTCTCCTCGTTGATATCCATTTCTTTTTCGCGGCTGGATCGTGCCTTCTTCTTTTTATGTTTGATGAGCGTTGCATCGTCGCTCTCAGTAGTGTCGCTGTAAATGGTTTGCGACACTCGTCGTTGTTCCTCCGCTCGCTGTATTATT
>NW_012094217.1:12531-13417 GCF_000956235.1 Wasmannia auropunctata | reverse complement strand
CGGAAAGTATAAAGCAAGATTGGTAATAAAAGGCTGCGAACAGAAGAAAGAAATAGACTACCAAGAAACATATAGTCCTGTAATAGGACAAAGTGCTTTAAGAAGCATATTTGCTATTGCAACTGCAAAAGATTTTAAGATGGTGACTTTTGATGTCAAGACTGCATTCCTATATGGAGATTTGAATGAGGATATATATATGTATCCACCTGAAGGATACAATTACAAAAATAAAATCCTGAAATTAAAGAAAGCTATTCCATTATTTTATTATTATTTTAAACCATAAATATATGGTAAATAATAAAAACAAGCACCATTGAGATGGAACATTAGATTCAAGAATTAATTGACAGAAAAAGGTTTTAATTCTTTGAGCAGCGAACAATGTCTGTTTAAAAGGACAGATACTGATGTTATTCTTGGAATCTATGTGGACGATGGTTTGCTTGTTGGCAGCAATATAGAAGAAATTGACTCTATTTTGACAGAATTAGCGAAAGAGTTCAAGATTAAAATCACAAGAAATTCTATTTATGTGGGATTAGAGATTGTTAAATCGGAAAAATTTTTGATTTTAACACAAAGAGATTATGTCAAGAGGATTTTACAGCAGAGCAAGATGAAAGTTGCAAAAGCTGTAAAAGTACCTTTACTACGTGGAGAAGATAGTAAAACACCGCCAAAATCTAAACATTATCCTTATAGAGAATTGGTTGAAAGTTTACTCTATAGACCAGTGCAGATAACTTTTTGTAGGGAAAAAATTAATAACAGCAAACCAAGTATGAGGTATTTTAGAAAATGCCGTCACAATGATAAAAACCAAAAATTCTACGCGAAAAAAGTTAGGGATGACGTCGGGAGATCGGAAGAGCACACGTCT
>NW_012094217.1:0-625 GCF_000956235.1 Wasmannia auropunctata | reverse complement strand
GTATCTATATTGTTTAACGACAATAGGAACGTTATCAGTTGTGTGAATCGAATGAGTGATTTTATTTGTTCCTTTTAATATGTCTCCCAGGAAGTGAAATATATCGTTGTAGTTTTCGATAATTGGTAATATCGAAAGTTTTTCCTCTTTATTTAGATGATTCAGCCTTAAATTTTCTTTTAATATTTTTATTGTTATATTATTCGATGACACCGAGTATATTAAAAGTAGGGCTGTCCCTCGGGCACGTGTTAATAAACACTGGCTCTACATTAACTACGGGTGTCTCAATATTTATTTCTTCTTCCGTTGTATTGATTACGTAATTAAGTGTGTACATTTCCATTATGTACACTTACGAGGCTATCCATCAGGAAAACGCTTTCTACAATCTCTTTTTGATTTATAAGTTCGTTATCGATATCGTTTCGCTTACTTCTAATTGTACATGAACATACGCTTCTAGCCGGTAGTGTTATTAAATTGCTATATTCTAAAGGATATGTTTTATTATTTCGGATTGTAACGGTTTGTTTTTCAAAGTCTATTTTCGCGTTTTCGTGGCGTAAAAAGGTTGAGCCTATAATCCCCTGTTCTTTTAACGGAAATTTACTTGATACTATGT
>NW_012094216.1:0-391 GCF_000956235.1 Wasmannia auropunctata | reverse complement strand
AATTTTATATATTACATTAGATCGCATACAAGTGGGAAGCTTATCTTTTGTCCCTTAAATGTATCTGCTGAGTTTATTAATCCCCGTGAAAGCCAGATATACATTCGGGATCTGTTTTATAAACCGATTAAACTTTTCAGCGATGGTGGGAACGTACGGAATCGTAAAAAACATCTTTTTGATCGTGGATTGAGAAGGTTGATCCTCAGACTGCTCCTCATTAAATTTATTTAAAAAATGGAACTTAGTTTTTAATCTTTCTCTGATAGTGGAGAAAATAAGTTCCAAAGGATATCCGTTGTCTAACAATATGTTTATCACTGTTCTGAAATTCTTAACGTGGAATTCCGGATGCGACAGTAACAAAATTTTGTCCGTCAATCCTATGATG
>NW_012094215.1:0-452 GCF_000956235.1 Wasmannia auropunctata | reverse complement strand
GATATTGTCATACTGTGTGTATCCCAATCCCTGCAGGCTTTCCTTTGCGCGTTTAGCTCTCATCCCCGAACGGCAGCTGAACACGATTTTTGTCTCTTTACTCGGCTTAGATTTTCCATATTTATTCAGAAACTCGTCGTCCGAAAGATTCACCAATTCTTGGAGATTATTCACTGAAACATATATTCAATTGCATGTATTGGATTTATATAATTATACAATATTAATTATTTCTACTTACAGTGGCTGCCAAAGTTCCCAGGCCAATATTTATTAAAATCTTTTTGAAGATACATATTGTGAGTAAATCTTTAATTAAAATTGCAGGTTTTATTGCCCATTTTAAAATAAAGGTTTAAAAAAAATTTTACACATAATACAATATATTTAATAATTTTCAGTACAATAAAATTACTTATTGGCCAGAAACTTTTGGCCACTGTATGTGACGT
>NW_012094214.1:0-430 GCF_000956235.1 Wasmannia auropunctata | reverse complement strand
TTCGAATTCATAAGATATTTATTAGATATGAGAAAAAGACTTGCTATTAATAAGAAAAATATATTCAATTTATTATAATGTATAATAAATTAAAACTTACGGTTTAATTATCTCAGCATTGACATTATTGACGGCAATTGGCAATGGTTTTCCACATTCCATATTGCTAAAAATATCATTTTGTTACATTATTCTTATTAAAACATTAATACTTTAATTATTATAACATTAATACTTTAATTATTAAATCATTTTGTTACATTATTCTGATTAAAACATTAATACTTATTAATACATTATTCTTATTAAAAATAAAAAATATTGTTTATTACCTGTCTTTTTCCTTTGATGACGTCTTATTTATTTCTTCATCTATATTTCTGCAACAAAAGTATGGTCATTAATAATATATGATATCGTAACATTACGA
>NW_012094213.1:0-315 GCF_000956235.1 Wasmannia auropunctata | reverse complement strand
AAGAAACATTTTGAAACGTTTTGATATATATTATTGTTTAAGTTTTAATTGTGAATAAAAAACAGAGAGAGAGAGGAAGAGAAAATTTGCTTCTCCCTTTCTCCATAGCTGTTGTGTACTCGTATGTATATACTAATAACAATTTATATACATATTTATAAATTATATAAATTTGTTATACAAATTTTAACTGTTGTACGAATTATTTAATTTTTTTTAAATAATTTTAATGGTTTATTCATTATCGTTCATTACATCACTACAGAAAAATTATTAAATCTATTATTTAAAATATATTTATTTTCCAATCGAAAA
>NW_012094212.1:0-385 GCF_000956235.1 Wasmannia auropunctata | reverse complement strand
ACGGCGCTGACTTTTACGACTCCGTTAACGAGCGAGATATCGACACCTCGTTACGGCTTCGACTAGGAAAAAATTAACCGCTAATTTAAAGTGTATTAGAGGTTGATTTGCAGCCGCTGTGCACCGCCGCGCCATTCCGGAAATTAAGCGACGCCCCGCTTTTGTACTTCACGCAACGCATAAATAAAGCACGTGCACGTAACGACGCATCTGCATTACGGTGCTGCAACTTCTCTCTCGCATTAGAATGAGTCATTGCTCAACGGAACAGAAATAATGCAGGCGGCGATTGATTTACGTGCGCGGGTAGAACGCGAATGACTACCGAAACTGAACGAGCTTATCGAAATGAGCCGAAGAAGAGAAAACGCTCCGCTGTCAATTA
>NW_012094211.1:0-455 GCF_000956235.1 Wasmannia auropunctata | reverse complement strand
CGGGGCAAGCTTTGCNTTAAAACCCGATGCTTCTTTGATAATGGGTACTCGCGTTTCCATACTTTGTCGCCGATTTTAGGCCTCCAATCTCTCCGGCGGAGATTATAATGTGATTCTGTTTTGAAACGCACGCGCCTGATTGATACAAACCAATTCAAAGGCTTCTTCCAGCCGACGGCGGGTGCTGTGCGGCGTAGTGTTTTCAACGTATCGGCGGTCGTTCGGATGGGGAAAAACTAATTCGCGTCCGTGGTTTAGATATGCTGGAGTAAAACCGGTGGCTTCGTGCCGAGCCGTATTGTATGCGAACTGTAGAGACAGCAAATATTCGTCCCATTGCTTATGATTTTTCCCTACAAACTGCGAAATCATAGTTTTTAATGTCCTATTGGTACGTTCGACAAGATTACAGTGCGGTGCCCTAACTGGGGTGGTTCGGTGTTGGATCTGGAAGG
>NW_012094210.1:0-538 GCF_000956235.1 Wasmannia auropunctata | reverse complement strand
ACATTGGATTCAACAACCTGAAGAAGGTCGCAGAAATGGTGGACGGAATAAATCTAGGAAAGTTAGAGCCAAATTGACAAAAAAATTTGTCATACTTGTGCTGAGGGAAAGCAAACAAGATTACCTCATACTCAAGAGAGGCCAAGAGCAAAACGTCCGCTGCAGCTAATACACAGTGATCTTATAGGACCAATCACACCAGAGTCACGTGAAAGTAATCGATATATACTCACATTTATTGATGATTTTACGCACTTCACGGTGGCATACTTGCTTAAGAATAAGAGCGAGATATTTTACCATTTTCAAATTTATGAAGCAATGGTTACCGCTCACTTCAACTAGAGTCCTAGATTATCAGAGAAGCGCGACCGGCTTATGGCAGTATCGCAAAAGTACTAGAAAATATTAAAAATGGCGTCGAATGGCCAATCATAAGTTTGATTTATTCGGCAGCCATTTATAATAGCGATAAATCAATCTTATGATTGGCCATTTGCGTGTCCAATCAGGACTCAGATCGGAAGAGCACACGTCT
>NW_012094209.1:0-363 GCF_000956235.1 Wasmannia auropunctata | reverse complement strand
ATAAAATACAAAGATAAAAATATAAAAATAAAAAATAACATTAATGAAAAAGATTAAATATTATTCATATAAATAATAACATACCTTTGAGCAGTGAGACACACAGTTCACGCAAGATATATCCATATTGTTTATAAAATTCAATGTCAATCAATTATCGTGCATGTATGTATTCCTATTTGTAATACAAAGTTTATAAAAATACATAATTTACTGTGCATGGATTTTCCGCTATTTAACTCTTGGCATTTATAATTTCATTCAAATGTATTGTATAGTCATTGTCTAGCCATGCGCGATGTAAAATTTCAATGATTATACGTATGTAGATGGTAAGACATTATGACACAAATATATAAATCG
>NW_012094208.1:0-653 GCF_000956235.1 Wasmannia auropunctata | reverse complement strand
TTTTGAAAGCACATTCTTTCAAGGAGGGCGGCGTGTCTGGTAAATATTAGTCGCTATTAGAATAGCCCGCCACATTCCTCGACGTTAGCAGCGCCCTGACTCGCGTTGTCAACCGAGCGCTGCGGTTCTCTTCTTCGTTCGCGCACTTCCACCGCGCGGCGTTTTCCGTCCGTGTAACGGCAGGGAACAGCCAGAACCTTCGTGTGCATTGTCGAAGTAGGTGTCCGCTCGCGATAAAAAAGCCAGTGAGAGTTGTATCCGTAAGGACAGAATAAACATAAAATCCAGAGAAGTGTGTTGATTACTTCCTTCTCGACCACGCCTGAACGCGAGGGATTACGTACCGCGTATCGCCAGCGTGGAGGCACAACGCCAAGAAATTAACATACAGGGTGGACCATTTTAATCCATCCAGTCGAATATCTCGAAAATCAAGCCCGGGAGAGAAAAATTTTTCAGACAAAAGTTTTCGGACTTCGAGGGGGACATAAGATGATAACATTGGTTTGACCCTGAGTGGCGTCGTCAAGGTCAGGACAAGGTCACTTTGAATTTTTTAAATGGAACTCACAATTTTTCATTACATGTTCTTATAGCACGCCTCGAGAACTTTCCAAAACACATAAATAAAATATTTTTTTAATGAAATAAAT
>NW_012094207.1:0-421 GCF_000956235.1 Wasmannia auropunctata | reverse complement strand
CCGCGTGCGCATGGCGGCGGCGCGGCAGCGTGCGCGTAAGCGAGCAAGCATGGCAGCGGCGCAGTAGCGTGCGTAGGAGCGAGAACACGCTATGGGCGCGCTATGCGTGGAAGGGAGGACGCGCTATGTGTGAGACCGCGAGGGAGACCGCGTGCGCGAAAACGCGACCCACGAACGCGGCCCGCGACGGCGCGGGGGCGCGGCGGGGCCCCGCGAAAAAATCCTCCTCCCATATTCTCAATGAGTCCGCCGCTATCATTGTTTATGTAAACATACATGGCCAATGTTTATACTCAATGAGCCCGCCGCTATCATTGTTTATGTAAACATACATGGCCCATGTTTATACTCAATGAGCCCGCCGCTATCATTGTTTATGTAAACATACATGGCCCATGTTTATATAAACATCTCGGCGGTT
>NW_012094206.1:0-573 GCF_000956235.1 Wasmannia auropunctata | reverse complement strand
CCCGCGAAGAAAAAGAACACCGCGCGCTCAGTCTGTTCTGCTACGCCGCTTTCCTGCTTACCGATTCACGGTTCGGGTACTTACCGCACAGTTGATCGGACGACCAACTTTACTTGCAATTTTCTCAGAAACCAAAGCCCATTCACGCAAACCCTTTTACCGTGTTAGTACACGCAATTCACCCTTTCGAATGGGCTATGGCTCATCTCATTTGGTAGTTTACAGTTCGTGCCATCTTCTTGTCAGAGAGGCACAAACGTGTAGAAGCGTGTATTTTAATCAATGTTATTCAATATTAATCAATGTTATTAATTAATTCCTAAGAGAAAACATTATTTTACATCTAGTGGATACACGGGTACCCGGTTGTGCCCATTATGTACACCCACGGTCATTGATTCTGTCCCTCGGAAATTTTCACAAACTCTGAAGTAATCACTTTTCTACATTAATCCTCATAATCCATGCACGATTAACGAAATGAAATCGTGCATGGACTATAAGCATTAATGTAGAAAAGTGATCACTTCAGAGTTTGTAAAAATTTCCGAGGGACAGAATCAATGACCGTGA
>NW_012094205.1:0-401 GCF_000956235.1 Wasmannia auropunctata | reverse complement strand
GTGAAAGATATATAGAAAGTAGCAAAAACTATATTTTTCAGTGTGCGCGTGTGATTTTACTGTGAAAAAATATGGAGCAAAGAGAACGCGATCTGGAGAAGCAAGCCACCCGGATGAATTCGCGTGAAGAATTTATCACGTGGGAACAGCGTTGCGACGAGTTCATCGAGTCGTTAGACGAACAAAGCCGAATTAAACGCCCACGATTATCGATTGGTGCAGGACTATCAGTGATCCATCGTATCGCGCGGCTCGAAAGTTTAAAGGACAGAGTGCGTGGATGATTCGTGCATGTGGGTGCCGGATTTAACGCGGGACTCAGGTGGCGTGAGATAGATACGGCTTTCAAAAGCCGTATATTGACCGGTGCCGTTATAAATTCTAGACACACCGATCCTCGT
>NW_012094204.1:0-469 GCF_000956235.1 Wasmannia auropunctata | reverse complement strand
GTCAGGGNGGAAAAAAGCCNGGAAGCTGGCAGCCTCGCTGACCACCGCCTGGCGGGAAGGAAGGGGGTCAAGGGTCTCAGTACCCGGCCGTACGGCCGAACTCAGGGTACGGGACCTTGACGACTCGGTCACCTGCAGCGACGGTGGCCGAGGCCGGTGGCGGCGCTGGGGGAATGCTCCCCCAGCGAACTGGGCCGTGGGGGACATCAAACTGGCCCCCTATGGCCTGGGCACCGCCTGGGTGCGCTGTCCTCTTAAGACAGCCCGGGCGGTGGCCAGGATCGGTAGAGTGAAAGGTTGGGATGGGCTAAATGCCGGGTGGAGGTCCTCCCAGCGCGGCCCCTCCAGTGCTTTAGGTGCCACCAAACCGGGCACGTTGAGGGCCGCGTGCAGCTAGCCAGGTAGACCGAAGTGGCTGCTGCTACAAGTGCGGCAAGCCCGGTCACCTGGCGAGCGGCTGCGGGGAGGG
>NW_012094203.1:0-346 GCF_000956235.1 Wasmannia auropunctata | reverse complement strand
TATCCCCTGTGTGCCTTGTCGACTCAGTACATTATTTAAATATAATATTTGAGAACGCAAAGTGAAACTGCCAATGTTTTCAATCCCGTTTTACATGGGGAAGCTACTCTGCTGTGATTAAAAAAATTGTTATTGGTCGATAAGACCATAAATCCCCCCATCGTAGCGTCAGTATTAAACGTGGTGGTCTGATTCTGAGTTTTAACGATATATACGGTATATCGTGTAAACAATATAAGAGGGATGATAATTACAGGCGATCGCATGTATCAGGCGCGATAATGCGGAAATTAATCTCGCACTTTGCTCGCTCAGGTAGGAAAAGGTGTCGCGATGCGAATGTTTA
>NW_012094202.1:0-300 GCF_000956235.1 Wasmannia auropunctata | reverse complement strand
GCGGCGGCAGCAGCAGATGGTTATACCGCACGCGTTCTCTCTCTCTCTCTCTCTCTCTCTCTCTGTCTTTCTCTCTCTCTCTCTCTCTCCGGTCTCGCAATCCGTAATCCGTCAGATTTTTCCCCACGACAATAATACCCGACGCTCCAATCCGTTCGATCCGTTTTGGCTATATTGCTGCCAGTGAAACGCTCTATTTTTCACGGTCGGCGACCGCGAGCTCGCTCAATCGGGCTGATTGAGGGTAAGAGAGGCAGAGAGACCCGTGAGAGCGAGGGAAAGAGTCCTCCACTTTAGGCA
>NW_012094201.1:0-387 GCF_000956235.1 Wasmannia auropunctata | reverse complement strand
GGTACAAGGGTCGGCCAACCGGGCGACCCGGTCTGGCGGGCAGTGGAGCAGCCAGGCGCCCTGGCTCTCTCCAGGAAGTTCTCCAACGAAGGTCCACCAGGCGCCTTGGTCGGACTGTCGAGGAAGTCGGGCGCCCCAACTCTCCTCAGGAAGGCGAAAGTGTGGTCTTGTACTAGAGCGGGCTCAGGACAGGACTGGGATGCCGCTTGCTCTGCGGCCGCGGTTTATATACCCCCGCCGGTAGGCTTCGGCGGGGGGACGGCGCGGAGAGGGGGCCGCCCGCGGGTATCACGCTCGAAGCGCGTGATTGTAGTGGAATTTGTGGCGCTAAGCGCCAGGGGCGGTTGGTCGGCCCCGAATCTAGTGACGAGGCGGGGCGCATCGTCA
>NW_012094200.1:0-1410 GCF_000956235.1 Wasmannia auropunctata | reverse complement strand
TATTATTATCACTATTACCAATAACTACTTGTCGCTATTACCGCAAATATTATTGCAAATATTAATATCCGACCAATGGCGATTATTATAATTATTTCGTAATGTGTAAATTGTAAAATCGGACGACTGGATCGGACGTAAAAGAGAGATAAAACTTCATGAAAATATGCGTGTAAAAAGGCGACAATTTATTCGTGAAGCTTACAACAAATTTGATTCGGTTGCGAGCGTAAGACAAACGGGAAGACAAACGATGTCACCTAGATCAAAAAAGTAATCGATATAAAACGGTAGTTGCACAAAATGCGACAGAGCGTTATTAGCATATCAGCGTGTTGAGCTTAGGGATACGCGCAGAACAATGAGACCACGCGTGATAATAATATTACCAATAGCATGTGTGCGTTTAGAGAGGAAATGAGAGAGAGAGAGAGAGAGAGATGGCGGGAGGAAGAGAGACGCGGGAAGACGGTCTGAAGACATGTAAATTAGAGACGACTTGCACGGGTCTGAATGCGTAAGGAAAACACGGGGAAGAAAAGAAATGATTTCTCCCCCTGGCTATGGAAGATTTGCCTAAGGTGTGACCCAATTGCCTGATTCGGAGCGACCAACGCGCCGCGCCGGCGCGGTGCAACACACTCGATTAACTTGGATAATTACGATGTGTCCCGTAACGACGTCCAGTCCGTATCCGAATGCCGATTACTTTCTCGTTTTTGCCATTTTGCACACGCGTATCCGTCCACGCTCGCGTCGTCGTCGTCGACGACGCACGGCTCGGCGCGCCGGGCGCATTAGACGTATACGTATATTTTCTACGTGCGCGGAGGTACGTTACGGTGCACACGCTACTTTCTCGGTCGACCTATATGGGATTTTTTTCTCGAACCCCATACGATCCTCCGTGTCGGCTGTATAACTCGAATCTGGGTTCCTTTCTATCGCGCATCATCGGGTACACGCTTTTCTGCGCTCGCTTAAAGTATATGGGGGGGTGGGGGAGGCGGACGAGCGTGGAATGGCACGCGGTAGATTTGGCATTTTTTCCCCGATTACGAGAAAAAGAGAAGAGGGAAGAAAGAGTTCTGTCGGCACTTCAGGAATTTTGTAGCGCGTCTAACTTGCTCGATAAGCGTGAATGTTATGAAGTAATAAATTTCTCCTAGCTTCCTCCATTACCCCCTTCCCCCTTCCTCCCCCCCTCCTCCCTCAGCTACTATATTCTTTTTCTATCTACTCGGAGTAATTTGTTAGGATCTAGGATACCGGCGCTTATGAGAAAACCGTGTGGAATTTTTTCCCTAATGGAGTTGCAGATATTATTCGATGAACCTGGAGTTTAATCTCTCTCTCGCATCGCATAAATTAAAGAAGGGAACTCTAATTATGGAATTATCCGAGTTATAC
>NW_012094199.1:0-1227 GCF_000956235.1 Wasmannia auropunctata | reverse complement strand
ACGTAAAATATACAAATAAACTGAGCAAGCTACAACGAAGGTCTTATGTCAAATGTCTTACGATGTCGCATTCCGTGAGTCTTGCGACACCGTAAGAAGAAATATTACTGTGGCAAATCGTGGGCACGATCGCGAATAATCGTTTACAAAATCGTGATAATGTTTTAAACGCGCTTCCAGCTATCGTTCTCCATCGCGATAATCGTGCGTCGTTTCAAACGACTTGTCTGCCGACGACATGAATAATAGAAGCACCTAACAAACGATTTATCTGTCTCCCAAATACACCTTATTATACGGCGGAAAAAAACGGCGGAATTCGAGGTCGCGGAACAAGGGCTTGGATGCCTTGAATTTCGACGGCACCGACGAAGACCGGTCTGTCATGGTTCGCCCTGTTTGTGCGTCATTATTTTATCGCGCTGAACGAGGACGCGCGGTGCTCCGAATCGTGTCGCACAGCGAGAACTGCAGCCGGCTCCGCTATTGGAGACGTCGGCGACGATTCTTTATTGCCAATCACGCGCGAAGCGTGGAAGGCACGATTTCGGAGTAACGTCAGAGAAGACAGACGAGTGTAGAAGCACGGATCTAAATGTCAGAATGTATCGCGAGGCCGGGATACCCTAGAGATTCTTATAGCGTTTTCGGACGAGTTTGATCGCCCAGATTAGCGATTAATAACGTCACATCATGCTCTTCTCGTCCTAATTCATCCTGTACTACCTCTGTCCCCACTCTTTCCAAATCGATTTACCGTTTCTCTCTTAGGTTGTACTTATGAAACAATTCGTCCGCTCGTCGCGGTTTAATTCCTTTCGCTCACGATGGCACGAGGAAGAAAAAAATTTTGTCTTTAAAAACGAGAAAATATCTGATATTTGTCGGTATAATATATATCGCGAAGCGAAATTCAGCGAGTGCACTCAATGGGGACAACGTCTTCTACCGAAGATCGGTAGAACTTCCATTTACTGATTAAAACACTGTTATATGAACACAGTTTTGCAGACGGTTCGTTTATTCGGAGTCACGAGCGATAACTTAGCAAGTCGACGCGGGGAACGTCCTTCTTGTACAAACTTTCTATTGATAATTACGAAGCTTGCATTATACCGGCGTCAAGTGTACAGTTGAAGTTATTTCAGCTTCGCCGTTGTTTGAACTGCGCAAATGTTACAAGCTCCTAACATTTAAATACGAAAAATCCATTAAAGATTTAAATTT
>NW_012094198.1:0-1150 GCF_000956235.1 Wasmannia auropunctata | reverse complement strand
TACCTGTACTGTCGATCTGAAAGATACATTGGCTCAGTGGTACAAACAGAAACAGTGAACGGACACACGATATTTTCCGTATCTTGCAGGTCACCACTCTGTACCGTTTTATTTGCAGGTTCAACCAACTTTAATAACGATAGGCAAATCTGTATAAAGTTTCACCTTTTCCGAAGAGGATTATATTGAAAATTCTATATAATCGTGTTGTTGTACAGGTACGATAATTATCTCTGTTAACCATCTTGAAAGTGTAGAAAACAGGAATGTGGTCTTCAAGAAACGATGTAAATCTACGCTTATACCGATTGCTTCCATTGATTTCAAAAGTTCAGTTGACAAATGAAATTTTCATGCTATAATTATAAAAACAGGCGATATCGTGTTATTTTATAAAACAGTTTTTTCAGTTCTTATTAAAGCAACAAAGGTTGACCGGCACCTATAAAATTTATCAAGTTATCGTTTTAATAGTTCTTCGCAGTATCATTGTAATGGTTACTCATTGAGAGTTTATGAACTCATGTTGAGACCCTTATTTTCTCACTGCAGTGATATTGAATTTGATTAGAAAACTTTTTTTGTTATGTGAACACATTAATAAATAGTCATAATTCTTATAATTAAAAATAGCTACAAATAGCTATACAAGTTTATAGTTCAAAGTAGCTATAAATAGGTATATAACTATTTGTTGCATTTTCTCGGTGAAGATATAGAACATACTTATGTATCAAGAGAAATTCTATTGGTGTCGCAATTCAATGGAGCTGCAATGAGACAATCAAGAGCCTTTATGCGAATATTTTCTAAACATGTTCCGCGGGAACGTGAATCAGTATTTATTTTACCTACGAAAAATCTTTAAGAGAGAAAAAAAACGTAATATCGTAATATAATTAAATGTGAATTTTTGCATTGCCCGAGAGAAAACTTTATTGTAGTTCGTTACACACACACAATGGTTACCTCCTTAGACAGCGGACTTGTAATTTGCCTTTTTAAGTTATATTAAATGACGTGACATGTACGATAGCGACATGGTTTGTTGTTAGCATACGGAGAGAATTGATTTTATTTTCTTGAATGTGATGAACAATATTTGGGAGTACAACAAGGCATCTTTATTATGTTCTTCTCTTCTTTTTTT
>NW_012094197.1:0-916 GCF_000956235.1 Wasmannia auropunctata | reverse complement strand
TAGACTACCCTCGAGTTTAAACGAGATCATGTTACACAATAAAAAAATTCAACTATCTCATTTTTGCTGGTCGCATTGCTGTGAGATTTTCGGAGGGAAATAGGATAGTCGGGACAGTTTCTCTCCATTTTAGTTGGGAAACTGGAGAGTGGATAGGGATGATGGTGCATTTAACGCGAGCATTTGTTTCTCGTTCGCTGCCTACTGTGGCGAATACGAAGCTATACTACTTGTTTCTCGTTTTGCCGCGATACATGCATCAGCGATGCTTCTACGATGCTTAACGTATTAACTATAACGTTGGTCGTGTTGATATTATTTGCATCTACCAACTTTTTCGAATAAATTCGTCGTGCAGATTTTGTCCATGGCGCGTAACTATCGTCTCTAAAGAGATTCGTTTCTGCGATTTTCCTCTATGCATAGCATACATTTACTGTTTGAAGTTATAAATGTCATCCGCAAGATAAATTCGCTTCCTTCCTTCAAATTTAATAGCCTTTTTGAAAAATTTTGATAATAATTTCAAAGTCTTCAATTAAAATTTAAGTAAAAATTTCAGTGTATTTTCATGGTATTCTTGTGAGTAATATAATAGCAAGAGCTAAAATGTGAAATATTATATTTAATCTAATGAGGTTTCCCAGGAAACCAGCGTACCTTGTTTTCGCAATTCACTTCGACGTAAATACGATACCATCTTGGTAGACGCGTTAGTAATATCTCCGTTTTACCAAATAGATTTCGTAAAAAATAAAAGTGGATCAGAAATGGACACAAACGAAGGAAAGCTTGCTTGCTTATCGAGAAACCATCGATGAGCGGTAAGATTCTGTAGCGAGATATCGATTGCATGGAAAAGCATCGCATTGCAAAGAACGTTTAATAGCATTTTGTTTTCCTTGAAAATTTTATT
>NW_012094196.1:0-1192 GCF_000956235.1 Wasmannia auropunctata | reverse complement strand
CGACTCTCAAATGTGGACCGTAATTCTTTCTCGCAGACGGGCTTTAGCTTTAGAAAACTATGGGCTTTCACGGGGCCTGGCTTCTTAATGTCCATAGCCTATCTGGATCCTGGCAACATAGAATCGGATCTACAGTCCGGAGTGACGGCGAGATACAAGGTATACATATATACATACACCTGGCGATCTGAAATATAAGAGCAAATCAGTTGCTGCAATCTGCAGTTTTATTTATACTTTACTTATTTACTTTACTTATCATGCAAACTTTCGACTATCCTACTTCTTTCTTTTTTTTTGTTTCGAGTAATGATATTCCTTGTTGACGTCTTCGCTTTCAGTTATTATGGGTACTACTAAGCGCTACTATCCTAGGTCTCGTTATGCAAAGACTCAGCGCGCGCCTCGGCGTAGTGACCGGTCTACATCTGGCGGAGATGTGTTACAGACAATACAAAAAAGTACCTAGATTAATTTTATGGATAATGATTGAAATAGCGATTATTGGTAGCGATATGCAGGAGGTAATAGGAACGGCTATTGCCCTTTACCTCTTATCTAATAAAGCGTAAGTGCCTGATATGACTGATTGCTAAATATTTATCTCTAGCACACGTAAGCTAATACGCGCGTATGTGAAACGTTCCCCGGGCGTATCTTGGACATTTCAAAATTCGTAATCTCTACTTGAGAACGTAAAAACGTCATTTTAAATACGCAATATAATGAGGAATAAAAAAAATCTTACATATAAAAATTTTATAATCCGCCCGATATACATATTATATGTATTATTGCTTACTTACTTTGTATTATATATATTTGCTTACTTACGTTGCAAATATTGTTTAATCGCACACCTTTATCTTTCATATTTATTCATATTTATACATATCTTTCTTCTTATTCTTTCTTCATCTTTATTTTTATTCTTTTTCTTTCACTATGAATTTGTAAAGATAAATAATAATAACACAACAAATAACGTTGTACAAAGAGTTTGTGCTGAGGAAAATCGCGTTTCAGGATTCCTATATGGGGCGGCGTACTTATCACAGTAGTCGACACGTTCACATTTTTATTCCTGGATAAATACGGACTGAGGAAATTGGAGTTTTTCTTCGGTCTTCTCATCGCGATCATGGCTGTCACCTTCGGTTACGAGGTACATTTATTTCAGAATACTTGGTGC
>NW_012094195.1:0-854 GCF_000956235.1 Wasmannia auropunctata | reverse complement strand
GTACGTCACGTGCCGTAAGGACGTGACCGTAATCCTCCGAGGTGGTCTTATCCCTGTAACTGTACCTGTCGACAGCGGTCCACCGACGATTGCCCATCGCCAGCTACTATTAGCGATTTTCCCGTTAGGATAAATACGTGCCAGGCGCCACACAGGATCTCGGCGATTAACGGCCGATTAACCGTGACGCGCGGCCCGTCTTGAGATTTTATGGAAAATATCTTTCGTAAAATTTATATCTTTCTTTTTCTTTCTCTTCTTTCCTCCTCTCTCTCTCTCTCTCTCTCTCTCTCTCTCTCTCTTCCTTCTCCTCGCATTTCCGGTAGTGAAACCGATGCGAGAAGTAGTATTGTGTCGCTCGTACTTCATCGGCGGTTTTTCGATCGCCGCGCTCGTACGAGCGTATGATCCGAGGTGCGCACGCATTCGCCGGGCCAGTGCGTAATTTCGGCCGATAAAAATATTACGCAAGCCACACGTCGCCGAAGGTCGTTCCACGAGGCGGCGACAACGACAGCGGTGGCGACGGCGGCGAATGGAGATATTCGTCGACCCGTTTCGCCTAATCGGCCCCGCAATCGTTATCACTTCGCGAGGCCGGCTGCCCTCCCCTCCCCCTCTCTTTCTATCGCTCGCCTAGTCAGATAATACCTTGTGACCTGCCCCAACCCCAACGAAATTAAAGCCTCGCGTATCACTTATGTACAACTCATCTCAAATCATGTCCGATGAGATTCGATTTCTTCCTTTGAGATTCGGTATTACTTCTTGAATCCACCGGATGTAGCTTTGTAAACAATCTCAGAAGAATAAAACCTCAGTCTGTTGCAACACTTTTGGATTTTCTCTTATAT
>NW_012094194.1:0-732 GCF_000956235.1 Wasmannia auropunctata | reverse complement strand
TTTCAAGCAGAAGACGGCATACGATCTGTAAAATTACAATTAATTAATTATGTTGCAGCTCAATGTTACGTAAAAACATTTCAACGAAAAAATAGATATGGTATACATATACATACTTGAACAACTCTGTCATTTCCTGGGCGGTTGCTTGGAAGGGTATGTTTCGTACTAAAATTTTAGTGCCGGTTTGTTCGGTAATCTTGGTCTTCTTTCTCGCTGTTTTGACATCGGACCTAGAAAATCTCTCGCGATTATTAAAAAATTCTTGGCTTTTTAACAAGCTAAATTTAAAAAAAACTTACATTAGCGTTCTCTCAGATCGTTTCAATTCCAAACTTTTCCCATCGAGTACTGACATCTGCAACGTTTTTAACGCACGATCCGCGTCGTGTTTTCTCTTGTACCTTACGAATCCGTATCCCATAGACAATTTTTGTGCAGGATTTTTCGGATCCTTTTTAGTTGCTATTGTGACGTAATGAAGAGGACCACATTTACCAAAGTACTATAAGTGTACAGTTATATTATTACAAAGAAAAACAACAGTAACATCGTAAATGTAACAATGTTTTAACTACTTACATCTTTCAACTGTTCCTCCGTAGTTGAAAAATTGATATTTTTTACGAAAAGTGTTGTATCCGGTTCGGGTGGTTCGTCGTCCTCCTTTCTGTGTGTATTACTCTCATTTTCTTTAGATTCTTTTATCGTTGTTTCATCCTTAACTTCTTC
>NW_012094193.1:0-700 GCF_000956235.1 Wasmannia auropunctata | reverse complement strand
GTGAAAAGAGATAAAATTTTTTTAACGTTATGAGATATTATGATCACATGTTTTATAGATTTTATTTTTAAATTAACGTTTTAAATAATATACAAAATAGAATACTCTGTCAGAATATCATATTTTTTTAGACATATTGTGTAGGATATTTTTAGCAATTCTCAATACTGTTATTTCCGTAATTAGTGGAGCAAATAATAGAACGTGAACAAATTCCATTGTGTAGAGTAAAAATAGATGATAGAAGTTCTTCTTGCATTATACGATACGTTCAAAATGTGAAATAATTGGCGCGATCGAATGACAGCGACGTCGTGGAATTTGCGAGAGCGCGGTAACGATTATGCGCTGTGGAATAGCAAAATTTCCACATGACGGAAGTAGGTGCGCGACAGATCGTCGGTAAATGACTGTGCTGATACTATAGTGAATGTATCGCTGCCATTTTTATGTGTTTGTGTGTGTAGGGGAAGCCGTATAAAATGTCACGCCTGGATGCTCGTTTCAGCAGCGCTGACGTCCATACGTACTGTGTACATAGTAATGCAGTCGGTTAAAGTATCTACATATACATAAATAAAAATGCTAGACAGGTGTTAGAGATATTAGATCTCTTAAATGACATTTGACGATTATTATATAGACAAGTGTATATTGGTCTAATAAAAAGGTATTAATAACAGATCGGAAGAGCACACGT
>NW_012094192.1:0-558 GCF_000956235.1 Wasmannia auropunctata | reverse complement strand
GTATGTACACCGCGATACATCACGAGAAGTCCACGTGCCATTTTTATCGGAACGTTATCTACGCTGTCGGGAGTATACACTGTGTAATTGACAGACGAATCTGTAATATGCGCCGGGGGAAACATTTAATTTATATTTCCACGCAAACGGCAGACTCGATTTTGATTACCACTTTACCGCAATTTACCGAAGATCTAGCAAAGAGACATTTCTCTCTCTCTCTCTCTCTCTCTCTCTCTCTCTGAATTATTCAGCGGCTATGAGTATAGCTTCTGCAGAATATTATTTTTGCATCGATAAAGCATCAAGGGATAGTGTATACAGAATAAATATTTCCAAGAATGCGTTCGCTCCTGATTCGCCACCCGTCAGTTTCATGGCCGGAGTAAATCATGTTTATCGGGTGAATATCTCCGTGACCGGGCACTCTAAAATATATCTGGGTTCCCAATAATTGCGCGTAGTCGATAAAACCCGGCGATATGCCGCGTCACTTTTGAGTTACGCTCATCATTTACATTCCGATTTAATCGACGTCGATAATCAATTATATTATGT
>NW_012094191.1:0-552 GCF_000956235.1 Wasmannia auropunctata | reverse complement strand
TTTCAAGCAGAAGACGGCATACGATTCTTCTTCTTCTTCTTGTAGAACGTTCTCTTTACGTTTTCTATAAGCGTAATGAGTTTAAATGTTTGGAGAAACGTTCAACTTAAAAGATTCTTGAGAATTTTCAATTGCTTTTCTCGCGGATCTTAAACTTTGCGTTTGTTTCAAACTTCTGAGACTTGAAGTGGACTTCAGATCTTTGAAATTTCCGGTACTGATTTCAACGTACATTTCTTTATCGTGATAATTATTGCTGCTAATCGCACTAATGACTGAATTCCGAAAAGATAACGTACTTACGCCACGTGTGCGAGCCGACATTGACCTGCTCCGAGCACTTGGATTAACGGCGGACGCGGAATTGTCGTGTAACATATGAAATTTTGTACATACCCATTAGCGCTAATGAAATAGTTACTGATCAATGTTTTGTCAGCCATCTGTCTCGCTATCAGTCGCTTGAAGCCAGTCGCGCCGGCATGTATTAACTACATCCTTGACTGACATCTTCCGATATTTTTTACAATTCTACAATTTTATGCTAAAAAT
>NW_012094190.1:0-450 GCF_000956235.1 Wasmannia auropunctata | reverse complement strand
TGTTTCAAGCAGAAGACGGCATACGATTTTCAATAACATGTCTAGCCAGCTACAGTTTTCGTTGAGTTTTCGCGCGTGAATACACGCACATACATATACATACGCGCGCGTGCGCGCCCACATACGCATGCATACACACAAGCCCACGCATGAGAAAGCGCGCGACGCCAAGCGGACGAGGACGGTTGAATTTTCAGCGACGTTTTAATGCTCGTCGCTTCGTGCGCCTGCAATTCGTTCAACTTTTATAGAAGGGAAGATTTACGAGGATTTTAGCAGTGGACGAAGCCGTGTTCCTACACATGCGTGTAGTCCTTGCACACGTATAGGCACATAGGTGACACATCAGAATGCACACGGTGGATCCGCGATAAACAATCCTTTTTCTCCTATCTTGATATCAGCCGAAAGCCTTCGCTTCGACACTTTATTTCATTACTCTCTTATTGT
>NW_012094189.1:28229-29678 GCF_000956235.1 Wasmannia auropunctata | reverse complement strand
TTTTTTTAAACGGCTCAATATTTGAATAGTTTATTTAAAATATTAATTTAATTTAAAGTTGTTTAATAATTTATAGTAATTTAAAATATTAATTTAAAGTTGTTCAATATTAAATTTTATATACAGGGTGCGGCGCCAAAATCCGGACAAATTATACATTTTTTTCAAACATATGTTTTATTGCTACAACGAAAAGGTTTACAAAATTTGTTTACCTTCGTTGTTTGTGAGGCCATAAAGAACATATTCATTCAATATATCCCCCGTTTGCTTGAATGACCGCCTCCATTCTCGGTCTGAAGCGTGCGCAGGCACGCTTTAATATGTCACGGTCCATATCGGTGAATGCCGTTTCAATTGCGGCTCTCAATGATGCGACGTTTGGATGTCTGGACTTGTTTGTGACCCTTTCAACCACATCCCATACGTAGAAGTCCAAAGGATTCAAATCTGGGCTGTTGGGAGGCCAGAATTCTTTCGACCAAAACATTTCGACGTTGTCCGACAACCAATTTTGCACCAAATGACTTGTGTGGGCGGGCGCACCGTTCTGCTGGAAAACATATGGCTTTCCAGACGACACAGTTTCTATCCACGGCTTCACTACATTTGTCAGAACACGCAAATAAACTTCTTTTGTGACATTTTCCCCTTTGTTAAAAAAATACGGTGACATAACGTCACCCTCACTGGACACAACACCTAGCACGTGAACATTCGCCGGGAATTTCGTTCTTGCAATGGGGACATCTTCAGGGTTGTGGGCGAGCCAGTGGTCATTCCTTTGATTGATTTTCGCATCCACAGTAAAAATTTTCTCGTCAGAAAAAAACTTGAGTCGTCCGGCAGCATTGTGTTTTAAGGAACACAAAAGCAGGTTGCAGCGTTCAACTCGCTTTGTCCTAGCGGCTTCGGAAAGCATCTGTCTCACTTTAATTGTGTAAGAATTGTAGCGAAGATCCTCCTCGACGATTCGACGCATAGTTTTCTCGCTCACACCAACAACCGACGACAATTTTCGGATCGACTGCCCTGAATCCTCAAAAATCAGCTCCTGAGCCCGTTGAATGATGTCGGGCGTCCTGACAACGCGCTCCTTCGAGTGGATTTTCCTCGCCGGTGTTGCAGAACCTTTGTTGGACTTCTCCGACTCATGGTACTTTGCGATGACATCGTACACAGTTGATCTCGGATACCCGAAGAACCGAATGGTTTCTGTCACCGAGCGCCCGGCGCGAACACTTTCGACAATCGCGGCTCTTCGGCTATACTCCGCACTTGGTTTCAACATTGCAACTGTTTCGAGGTTATGATGGTTTAGTACATGCGTCAAGCTATTTTGAATGCCAATCGCGAACATCTACCAGTGGTATTGAACGGAGGGAATTTCAACTTGAAATTTGTCCGGATTTTGGCGCCGCACTCTGTATATATATATATATATATATA
>NW_012094189.1:27831-28209 GCF_000956235.1 Wasmannia auropunctata | reverse complement strand
CAAAGTTTTGTTTACGCCAAAATGTCCTCCAACGGGGGAGTCATGAGCCTCTTTCAGAATCCGCGGAACTATTTCTCGAGGAACTATCGTCTGAAAGGTACACGAGCGCAGATTAGGTGATTCCCACTTTCTAAATAAAATTCCTTCTCTCAAAACAAGAGAATCCCACTGAAGCCAATAATTCTTTGCAGTCGAATCCCTAGGCGCTAACTCCTCACGAAGAGGACGTCTATCTATTACTTTTCCTCGATAAATGTCCGCAATTGAAGGATCTTCTAACTGAGCCCTTTTCCAGTCTATAGATTCAACCTCCCCAAAAATTATTCTTCTGATAAATTCTTTATTAATTTACTGAGTCGACAAGGCACACAGGGGATA
>NW_012094189.1:12970-16098 GCF_000956235.1 Wasmannia auropunctata | reverse complement strand
TAGCCATAATAAACATAAATGCTTACACTTCCTGTATCTACTGTTTACTCTATATAAATGCTATACTCGCGAGACTCGAAACAAAGATCTCTCTTGAACAAACAGTTCAGTTCTATGTCGTCTCTCGTAGCGAATACACCTCGCCTTATAATTGTCCAAAATAAAGTATTCAGAATACAGTATTCAGAATAAAGTATTTTGTAAGTGAACGATTGTCGATTTACTTCGATATTATACCTTATGTGGTTACGGCTTATAACAGTAGTGCGTAGCCATGCCGAGATATTGTTTCACTTCTTCTGGATTTGTGGACCGTTTTGTTTTCATTATAACTTAAACTTTGTTCGGACATTTCGATATTCTGTTATGATATTACTGATGACATATCCAAGGTATTTCTTCCTTAAAAAAGTGACATTTTTGTCGATGTGTAAATTATATTCTTTCAATTTGTTAAGACAATTGATTAATCACTGTTATGTCTGTTCGATTGATTCTCTATGTATTATGATGTTATCAAAATATGTGATAACCCAGTAAGCAAGAAACATTAAACATTTAGAAATGTTAATTTCATGTGCATTTTTCAAACATTTTAAAATAATATTGTATAAATGTTTTGAAAATGTTGTATAATAACATAGAATTTATCGAACATTGTTAAAATGTTTTAGAAATATTACTGCAAATATTTTTTTTAGGATTACTCTAACATTTATTTCAGTTTAATATAATGTATCTACAATGTGTGAAAATTATATATAATTGTTACCTTAAAATAATGTTAAATTATATAAAATTTCTTATTATTACAATGTTTTAATACAATGCATATATAATAGTTAAAAATTAATGTTTGTAATTTTTATTTTTAAATAATGGTCGGTAAAGAATTTTTGCTCATTCTCAACTTTTAGTCTAAATTCGTAGATGCTTACTGAAAAATTTGTAACGTATGGTTGTATACGTACTGTAAGCGACAGGGTAAAGCGGGATAATATGGATAAGCTAACAGAAATTTTGAAATAATATAAAAGACTGAGGTCGCACAATAAATTCAATTAATCACACTTACAATAGATATACATTATGGGTGCACGTATTGATAGCAACAATAGATACAAAACATACTCCGTTGCGCTGAAATTAAGCTATCCAATTTACTCGCCGATTTTCATATAAAGAAAATTTGAGGAGCAAATTGGATAGAGTGGCGAGGCAATTTGGATTATGATAATTAATATATATAGAACGCACTTTTTACTAATTTTTCAATTTTATTGCAACCGTATACATGCTGACAAGCGAAAGTAACTTGAATCTTTTCTTAAAAAAAAAGAAAAAAAAGAAAAAATTATAGATTTGAATCTTTTCTTAAAAAATAAAAAAAAATAGAACAAACTTTATAATGTAAAAACTTTAAATGAAAAGGATATTCTATAAACAGCGGCCGCAAATAAATTGTTTCCTTCCTTCAGCTCCAATACATTGTTCGTGAAATCACATTTTGCATTTTTGGCAGCATATCCACTCATTTTTCTAAGATATTTTGGAATAATAACTGACGTTGCAAAATCCACATTTAGTGTCGTCTTTTTATAATGTCTCACCATACAACCGAGCGGAACATATTATAATTTTCATATTTGCAAATGTCAGAAATGAAAACGTAAATTACCCGAATAACCCCGCAATTTGTTATTCAATTTACCCCGCAAGACAACATGTGACTAATTATGATTTAATTCTAAAAGCATCTAACAGAAAATATCAACTGATGATATAAAGAATCGTAACACATCACACAAGCTTTTTAAGGTGAGAACGAGTCAATATTTAAAACACGATGCCACTTATATTACTTATAACTTAGCTTCGGGGCACGAAATGTTATATGATGCAAAAAATAATAGGTTAGGTACTCACTTTCAATAAGAAAGACTCTTCTGGTGTGCTTCAATGTGACCGAATTTCCACTTAATAAGGCACATACATTCAAAAAGCTTAACACTTTACTTTAAATGTCACAATGCCAATATGGCGTTTCCCATAGTTAATAAACATGCCCGAAACCTTAATTTTATCCAAAATGCCCTGCTATCTGAATTACCCCGCTGTACCCTACTATCTGAAAAAAACATGATTATTGAGAAGTTTCATTATTCAATCATGTGGGATTCCGTAACTATTACTGTTGGCCTTTAGTATTTGTTTAGACGCGAGAATTCAGAGGCACGAAATTAAGAATGGTTACTGTAGAAGGCAGTACTGGCAATGACAACCAACAATTTATTACATTATTCTAGAATATATAATGGAAAGGATAAATTCTTTGTACAAACTAATCATTAGCTCAGCGTTAGCGTACGGGTATGCGACTCTAGGGATCTCAGGTTCAAATCTCATCGATGCGTTTTCAAAAATTATATACCTGCGTAATTATAATTAATAAAATAGGAAATATGCAAAATAGTAATCACAAATTAAACTCTAATAATTTTTTTTAATAATATGTAATTATAAAATAAAATAAAAAAAGAAATTTCTTTGTTCATAACATATTTTAAATATATATTAATATTATTTGAGAAACATTATAGCAACGTCAGAAAATTTTAACGCAACATTATTTGCAATGTTATGGAACTCCCATTTTAACATTACACCCACAGAAAAGATTGCTGTATCTAATATTCTTCCTTGTATCATAAAATAAGATTGATATAGGGACAACTATAATTATTGTTGAGAGAAGAATATTTTATTCTTAAATGCAAATATTCTGAAATCTAGAATAAAATAATCTTGATGCTATCTCATTTCTTCAAATTTTCTTGAAAAGATTTCGGTTAGAATAATGAAAATTTGCGACAATCTTGTAATATTCTTGATTTAAGAATAAATCCGTGGAAAAAAGACATTAAAAATGTAAAAAAACCGCCAAATATATTTTTTAACGTTTTTACCTCGAAAAAATTGTATCATCAAATTGTATCTTAAATATATTTATAATATGACTTCGAAAAAAAAACTGTTGTTAAATCATAAAAAAACCTAAGTGGCATTATCTTCAATATATAACAATCACACAAAATTATTTTGTAATTAATATACCCCGAAAAAGAACA
>NW_012094189.1:0-1275 GCF_000956235.1 Wasmannia auropunctata | reverse complement strand
TCAAAATTTTTGTGGTAGTACAAGACCGATAAGATAGCTAAAAAAAATAAATAAAAATATTTATTTTTTTGTCAATGTTTCTGGCCTTAAAAAATACTTCGAAATTTTTTTACAAATGTATCTTGTCTACATCTACAACATATTTTTTTTTTATGAAAATTGATTGAGCTGTTTAAAAAATATAAATTTTTTTTGAAATTTTGATTTTTATTTCTCACACCCCAACGATTGAATATTAAGGGCTAATGTTTGGTAAAATTGTAACTGATATTGATAGCTACTAAACTGTAAAAAACGGTCATGATCGGCGCGGAGGCAGATCGCTCCTCCTTATCCGGTTACGGCCTTTGTAATTTTATTTAAATTTAAATTTAAATAGGTGAAAAAAGGCAGTTAAGAGTCCCACGCAGTTCTTGGTGCGTATATATTCTTGGTTTATTCCAATATCCTTTACATTTACTCCTTCGCGAACGTTAAAATTTTAAATGTAACTTACAAAGTCATAGAACGATCAACAAACTTGATTTTTTAAAGAGAAATTTTATAAGTAGGATTCTAAGGATTGAGTTGAATGATGTTTTCAAAACATTACATTATTCACGAACAAGGACGCTCTATCTTAGGAGACACATTTCGCGTTGGGTTCCGGTGCATGTTTGCAATCAATTTATCGATAGACAAGAAAGTTCCATCCGGGGTTTTTGGCAATCGGAGATGAGGTCTATTGATGAAAAGATGCAATGGTTACCGAAAAAGCAGTATATTAACGAAATATCAGATATATATCTGATAACTTATTATTATAATGGGAAATCTACAGATACCACACCCACAAATTCAGTTAAAACGAGGTCAGAATTTTCCTTCACACCCGTGGGTGAAACGAATCAGTCATTAAACATCAAATTGATATTCACATCAAACCGAAGTCCTTTACTGAACTCGAGAATACCTCATCTCTGAACACAGTGAGAGACAAATGGTTTAAGAATTTATCCAAGTGTTATATTCCTAAGGAAGTACAATGCTTACTTCAATTGGGGGGTAACTTCTCACTACCAACCAATAACACAAAATATTTAACATTAGAAAACGACAATTAATTTGCGCTGAAAATGGCTTGATAGAAGCCGAAACGTTCGCGAAGGAGTAAATGTAAAGGATATTGGAATAAACCAAGAATATATACGCACCAAGAACTGCGTGGGACTCTTAACTGCTTTTTTTCAACTATTTAATGTTTAAAAAGTCAATTAAAGAGTCATTATCTTTTAA
>NW_012094188.1:0-382 GCF_000956235.1 Wasmannia auropunctata | reverse complement strand
GTTTCAAGCAGAAGACGGCATACGACAGATTATCTTTTTCAATATATCATAAAAGATGTATGCTTTAACTGAAAAATTTTATATGTATAGATTTTCGATATTTTGTCATTTAATCAAAATAGATATATCGAATTTTTCTTTATATAATTTTCTAAAGTGATGATAGTATTGCAATTTACAATGATAAAGTACAATAATAAGTTTTTTTCTTTACAAAATGTTGTATGTAACTAAATAAAGAAGTAACTTAATATTACGACCACGAAGAACTCTTTAAAAGAATCTTGCGAATCTTGAATCTATTCTTATACGAAAGTCATAAGCGAGATTACAATATATGTCAACGAAGGCAAAAAAAATGAGAGAGAGAGAGAGAGAGAGA
>NW_012094187.1:0-763 GCF_000956235.1 Wasmannia auropunctata | reverse complement strand
GATAGATCTGAAGGAAAAATTGACCCTGGCGAAAGAGACTATCGCAAAGTTCAAGGAGGAAATTGCAAAGATTTCCAAAGCCGGCGGAAGTTTATCCGTTGCGTAGTAATATTCCAATGGAAACATTGATGTCGAACAAATGGACTATATTTGTCCTTCAGCAAGTATAGGTTCTTTCTTGTATAAAATGTACATAATTTCGTAATTATAACTTTAAATTTTATTCTAATTAAATTTAAGTAATAAAAAATTTTATTACATTGTGCATCCAATGATGAGATGATAAAATATATCCTCTGATAAAATATATCCTTTAACATTCTCCGACACCTTTTTATTAAATTCGCAATATAATAAAAATTAATTTCTAATTTCAAATTTTTATAATCTAACTTCTCTAGTGCAAGAAAAGTATTTATAGAGAAATATAAGTACTTATATATGCAAAAGAAAATTGTCTATAAAATTTGCGAGTGAAATAATATCACGATTCGTCACCTTTAACGGCACTGATTTTAAAAATCACGCCTCTTCTGTGCAACTTGATAATTCTTAACAACAAAATTGATATATCCAAATTGGTGATAGTGTAACGCGATTTCTCAACTCCTGAAAAAATGTTAAAATAATAACTAAAAGCACGACGCCTAAAAACAAAGCCTTCCTAAAACCGAGGATAATAATTCTCGAAAGAAGAAATTTAGAATTACTAAAAGATAGAAATAGGACAAAGAATGGGAGAAGGATCTAGTTGGGAATAGGT
>NW_012094186.1:0-1271 GCF_000956235.1 Wasmannia auropunctata | reverse complement strand
AGACGTGTGCTCTTCCGATCTATTTTCTAAATTGCTGTATTAAAATTAAAATTTTTACATTTAGAAATGTAAGAATATTATGAATAATTTGACCTAAGGCAAATACTCATAATATTCTTCCTTTTCTAAATGTAGAAATTTTATTTTTAATACACAGTAATTCAGAAAATTAATTTTTAAGACAATATGATAAAAAAAGGGAAAATATATGTACAATTTTTTTATGAGAAATAAATGGACAAAATGTATAAATCCGCGTGATTTATTATTATTACTATTATTTTATGTCATAATTGAACATTCTTATTTAAAAAAAAATTTATTCAGTGATACTCACGTCAGTCTCAACTTATTGTAAGTCAGACGCGCCGCTTAAGATTCGTAATGTCTTTTTTTTTCAACATTTAATCTTTTTATATACAATTTCTTTCTTAATTTATTAAAGCTCGTTCTAATTGAATATATTTTGTATCACAAAATTTGCAGGGACCGAATCTTTGTCGTTTCAAAAAAATTGTATACTCGATGCAGTATGTGACAGTAACAGTAAGCTCGTGATATTTTCAGTCGACTAAACTTGTTGGAATTATCTGTCTGTGACATAGACCCCGATAGGAATATTGTGAAAACATTACACAATAAGGGCATCGTGATATTACAAAAATTTCGTAATAGTTGCGCTAAGATGATTCGCTATAACGCAACAGTTTTGTAAGTATATAATTTCTAAATAATATTTGTCAAAAATTTAGCAAATCTAATTTGAAATTAAACGTGTTATAATTATTTTAATACTTACAAACATAAAATCACAATCTTTAATATTTGTCATAATATAATACAGCAATATTGTAGCATTCTCAGACATATTGTATTTTAATTATTAAGTTAATTGAATATTTACTGTTTGATTCTTCTTTTAAAATTTTACTATGCTGAGTTAATAAAATATAATATTTCTACATTAGAATGTAGGAATATTTGTGCATATACATATATGATTTGATTTAATTTCTTTATTTGCGCAATTATATATTTCTAAATGTTCTAAACATTTAACCAGCTATTAAAATAATTTTTGCAATTGTTGGACAATTTTTTTTCAAATTTAATTTGGCAAATCTGCTGCCAAAATAATTTGCCATATCATTGTGTTGAAATATTATTTTGAAATAACTTGCACAAACAGTTACCAATATTTTATAAAAGATCAGTACTATTACATCTGTTTTTGTAAACATATCTATATAATCGCAGAATATATATATTTT
>NW_012094185.1:0-332 GCF_000956235.1 Wasmannia auropunctata | reverse complement strand
TTTTGTGTAGTAAAAACCCAAGTTTTAGTCACGAATATACGTATTTTTAATAAATTTGAAGTAAAAAACCAAAAAATATGCATTGACATGACCCTCCACGCGGGAGCTAGAAAATTAGTGACCAATAAAAGTATTGAAAAATATAAGATCCCAACATGTTTTGTGAAATAAGTACCGTATCTATGGTTATAGCACGTTTCTTATGACCATTAAACTTCTTAGAAAAATCTATTATATTTTGTATTTTATATTTTCAACATAAATATGTACAAAATATATTTAATTTTTAATTTCAATTTTGCTTTATTTTTTATCACAATACATATTCTATT
>NW_012094184.1:0-349 GCF_000956235.1 Wasmannia auropunctata | reverse complement strand
TTTACATTATTTTTTTGCGTATTCTATACATTTTCTATGAATACCTGGTCTTGTGTAGCAAGTCAACACGATTCGGTAGGGCGCTTTCTATAGGATATTCAAAATGTAAAGAATAAGCTAAGGTCTCACCTCTGATCCTCGGGTGCCACAGTTCTTTTCTTCTCTCTTCAACAAAAATCGATTCGATTATGACTTAGCTCGTTTGTGAAAAAACCATGGCCAATACTACATAAAATAATTTGTAGAACGGTCGATTGAAATTTTGATAATATTCCATGCAATTGAAAAAACTCAGACGTTAGGCCACTTTTATCGTATGCCGTCTTCTGCTTGAAAAAGATTACAATTA
>NW_012094183.1:0-334 GCF_000956235.1 Wasmannia auropunctata | reverse complement strand
TATAGTAGTCCTAAAGTATAATTATTATGCGTCAAGAGTTTTTTTTTTATCGGTATTCAGATATTGCGTGTAACTTGGTGTTAACCGTTTAGCCTGCTAGAAAATTTGTTTACACATTGTGTATATGATTCTTCGAACCCTCTCCGTCCCACCACCTTACCACCGCGCGCTCTACTCCCCTCTTCCCCTTCCGCCCACCGAAACGAATGGTTCGCATATAGTCATAGTAACAGCTCAAGCCTATTTGGTCGCAACGACTCGTCAACAATGTATCTAAAGTCCTAGGAATGGCGTAATATTAATTAAACATCTCTTTCTCTCTGCACGTGTTTAC
>NW_012094182.1:0-752 GCF_000956235.1 Wasmannia auropunctata | reverse complement strand
ATTTTATCGAATCCGACCTCACATGATCCCGTGCAGCAGGAAATCGATAAAGGTGAATTTTACTAATGATTTTACGTTACTCTCTTAGGCATAATTTATTTCTAACCGCAATTACTGAGCTGTTTGGCTTATTAAATGTTGTAACACCTACTCTAATGTTCCCAAATTCGCAATACAATATTGATAAGTTACTCAATCCACGGACTTTTATACAATTTCATGCTGTCTGTCCAAACTGCGAAACTTATATAGGAGCTTTTCCTGACGGTGACATAGAATGTCAGTCATGCTCACAGTCAATTAAACAAACAGAATTTAAAAAAAATGATTTTTTTATTACAATCGATATTTCATCGGCTGTTGCAAGATTATTACAGTCAAACGAAAGATTATCCGAAAACACAAATGTTAAACGTGACATTTATAATGGAAAGTTGTACAGAGATTTTATAAAAAGCTTACCAGCGAATAGTAAACATATAGTGCATATGCAACTGCTGTTTTTAATTCTGACGGTGTTCCGACTTTTAAAGGTTCCAAGTGTTCTATTTGGCCGTCTATTTACAAATCATTATTAACGAACTACCGCCACAAGTAAGATTAAATAACCCTATTTTATGTGGGTTATGGTTCGGCAAATCCAAACCAAACATGAACGTTTTTTTATCACCATTTGTCAAAGATGCAAAAGAAAAGTATTGCATTTTGGGAATACCGTGCAAAATACTTGGAGAAATCAGGCATATTAATTT
>NW_012094181.1:0-374 GCF_000956235.1 Wasmannia auropunctata | reverse complement strand
GTGGCGATAATTACAAACTACGAAACGATGAATAAATTGTGATGCGTAAACCGGAGTAAACCGCAAGAAATCGTATTATTTCGCTTGAATGGATGTATATTTATATACAAATAAAAATGCAAGTGCATCTCGTATACATTCACATGCTATTCTCGATTATTAAGAAACAAAAGTTTATATATGTAAAATATGTAAAATAACGATTCAATGATGCAATAAACGTAGCCAACTGGACCACCTTTAAATAACTTATAATTGTGATCCGTAATTCACGAGTGTTGGATAAAAATATTAATTAGATGAAATTATGCGCATCCTGTCGTAGAAAAAAACTAGTAATTTTGAGTGACAATATGTGGTATTTGAATGATCAT
>NW_012094180.1:0-822 GCF_000956235.1 Wasmannia auropunctata | reverse complement strand
TCTTCCGATCTGTATAAAGTGAAATTTCCTCTAATCTCATATTCTAAGCGAAAACTTTTACAGAAAGAGTACTCCTCTTCCAATAAAGTAAACTGTTCATCTAAAATCTATTAGATATTATTTTTTGGTTTTCCTCTTGTATTGAGAGGAAAATGTTTATTTCAAACGGAATGCCCTTTTACGTGCGATACGTTATAGTAATACGAAAAGAAATGTGTATCCCTGCGTTCTGCCGTGACGATCATTGATTGAAGTGTTGCACTGCATTTGCGAGAACATAGACGTAGTAAGGCTGCGTTCCGTTATTCACTGCAAATACTGAAAAACTACAGTATAAATAATGTGAATTATAAATACAGATTTACAGTACAAGACTTGTAATGCAAGCCGAAATTATTCTAACTATTAGAATATTGTGCACAGAATATTTTCCTCTTAATTTCAGAGGATTCCTCTTGAGGAATCATATACAAGAATAAAATCCTCTAAGATTCAGTGGATTCCACTAATATTAAAATTATTTTTTTTTTTTGGGTGTAGTATATATCATACATACGATAAATTTTTAGTACTGACAGCCTGTATGAAAAAGAAGTTTATATGCAGTATATGTATATGTATACATTTAGCAAAATTTATTCTTTTTTATAGGAGATCACATTACCACTTACCATTCACCCAAAAAAAAATAATTTTAATATTAGTGGAATCTGCTAAATCTTAGAGGATTTTATTCTTGTATATGGCCTCAAGAGGAATCCTTTGAAATTAAGAGGAAAATATTCTGTGCACAATATTTTAATAGTTAGAATAATTTCGTCT
>NW_012094179.1:0-18487 GCF_000956235.1 Wasmannia auropunctata | reverse complement strand
ATATATATAGGTATATATATATATAAATTTTGAAACTGTACTGAATTTTTCCTTCGCAGGTACATTGGCACCAGATTTGACAAACTAAATGAACATATGAGATATTTGTTGTTAAAAGAGGAACGTAGTGTAAGACATACATGGAGAAAAATAGCAGCGCCCACTCGTCGATACATCTTGTGTATTAGTAATTACAAGCGCGTGTTCTGGACCACAATGTAAATCGGTGTACGAATGTACTTAAATAAGTTATTGATCGAATCAAGCATTAAAGTACACTCAGGATTTGACAGAAATTTGAGATTTGTTTAGATATATATATAATTTTGATAATACAGTTTAAATTGGAAAATAATTTTCAATTTTTTCACAATTTTTTATACTATTATTAATAATAAATATGTTTTCGACAGGCATCTTCATTTAGAATTGTGTCAACTTGCTCGCAAGTTAAACGCAATGTTTGAAATACAAATGACTATGGAAATGGTAGCTTATTTGGTATATCTGACAAGATTATTTCGTTATACTTTTATACATATAACAGCACATGATAAATATATATCATCGCTAATAGATTGGATTCACGTTTATTTGTTGGTACTATTTTTTGTGGCCAGGCTATTCTCCTTAAATTATATTTGCGAAAGTGTTAGCGCTAAGGTAATTCCTACGTAATATATATACATATATATTTATTATTATCTTTATGTAATATATATATATATATTTATTTATATATTTATGACAAATTATTATTTTTAGTCTAATGAAATGAATAAAATGATTCATCGATTAACACATTCTCTTCGATATGCTGACATTCGTGACGAGGTAAAATATTTATAAGTTTCAATAATAAGAGGCAACTGATGTATAAATGGTTTACGTTTCAATAACAATCACTCTGTGTGCAGATCTTCCAGTTTACATTGCAAATAATACATCGACCATTGAAATTGTCTGCATTAGGTCTCTTCAATTTTGGCAATGACTTCTTGCGAAAAGTTCGTTTCTGTGAAAAATATTTTTATACTTTATTAAATCTTTTTATTTTTATATCGTACACTAAATTATAAGACTAAATATTTATCATTATTGCTTGTATTTTGATACTATTTTTTGCATAACAAACACATAAATCAATATATAAAAAACCAGTCTAGATTATTATCTTTATTTATCTTTTACCAAAACTGTTGCCTACATTAAAATTAATCAACACGATTTTTTCAGTTTATCATCACAATTGTGACGTTTGTGACTATTGTAATCCAAATGCCGGGCGCATCTAAAGCGTTCATGGGTTTTTAAAAATCAAATTTCCCGAAGAGATGCAACATGATATAACATATTAAAACTGTTCTTTGCAAATCAAAATATATATTCTTATTTTATCGATGTAAATTGCAAGAGTATATATTATTTTGCTTACAAATGTAAGTTATATTGTTATCAGTGCGCAAATTTTTTAAATTTTAATGACTAATGTTTGTAAATGACTAAATCGAGTTGCATTGTTTCTTTGGCAAAGGCAATACGAAGAAGTCAGCAATTGTATAAATTAATATATATAAAAATGATTAGAAATTATTGACTTCTCAGCACTATCTACCTTAAAAATCCTACTATAAATCTTTTAACAAATTCTCTTAGAAGATTTCACATTAATAAAATATTATATTATTCATCAGAAATGTATTGTACATAACTTTAATGTAAATTTATCTTTCTAAATTTAACACTTGTTAATTTATAAAATGTTTATTTGTTTTCCTTGTGACTGTATTATTACATTGTTTTAAATAAAATTGATATTAATAAATAGAGTGTAATTATCAACATTCTCTTTTCGTTCGTTAATACATGTATGTAATTATAAGCAGATCGATTATATGGAAATATATACATAATGTTGAACATAGTTAATATAAATTTGATTTATGTAATTTCTTTTAATACATGTAAATGTGCTAGACATAGATGTAAATTTAACTACGATTACGACATGCTATAATTGCAACTTGATGCAATCACGATGCAGCAGACAAATGAATTTCAATATATTAAATAAATACTGTATAAATTCACTAATAATATAAAAATTATATTATATATTATATATAATATATATTATGACTATACTTTTAACTTATTAATGTAATCTACTCTTTTTATATTTTACTTTTAATTTAAATGTAATATAAATTTAAAATAAATTTTTACAACTTTTATTTAGCTTTTTCAATTATGCCTTTTCCATGTCTGTTCCTCTCTTCATTAAAATGTGACACTATTTTTACCTCATTATTATAGACTCATTGCTTGTTAGTCTTATTATATACCATAAAATATAATGGTACACAATAATAATTGCATTATATAAATTAATATTGCTAGAAAATATATTACATGTACTTGCATTGTAGAATATAAACATGTCATACAAATTAGAAACATCGTTTAAGTTATTTGCTACATGCAAGATTCAATATTGACTTATTTCTATTGCATTTGAAAATGGATCGATCATTTTAATATGGATAAGTGCTGAATGCATCATATATTGCAATTACGAAGATCTACTATTGCTGGAAATTACCGCTATACTCGTGCTAAATGAGCTTAAACAGACAGTCAGTGTAAACTTTCAAAACGATAATCATGGTGATCACTGTCCAACAAATGTTGCATCCTATTTTTGTTATGTGCTTGATTGTTGGTTTAGATTTTTACCCTAGAAAACAGTCGAAAATTCGATGGACTATAAACTTAAGTATTCTATATTCTCTGACAATCTGGTTCGCTTACTTCTACATCCTTTATTATATGATAACTATTTTTACTATCAAATTATTAGGTCGAACCATATTTATTATAGTCACACTTGAGATGAACATATTCACTTCGATTGTGTGTACGATTACGTGTCATTATTATCGAAAGGTATATAATTCCGTTTCAGTGTATTTATATACAAGCTGTATTATATTTTTATAAATTATATATTGTATGTGTATGTTCATATATCACACGTATATATTTATTATTTTTAATAAATTTAATTGTTGAGTGCCAGAGAGAGATAGAGAGAGAGACATGATAGCAAAAGAATAAGATTTCTACGAAAAATGCCAAGTGCTTCTCCTTCAAAAAAAGTGATAAATAAAAATAAAATTTATGATATAAACATATTTTATCTATTTTTTAATAAATTGAAAAAAATATTTTAATTAAAGTAAAGCCTAATCTCAAGATTTGAGAATTGCAGTAAAACCTGAGCACATTGTTAAAATTTGTAGTTTTTATCGGTATCTTTTAATATAAGAAGTGAGCATCCCGATCGAGCTGCCTGACATTTTAACGGTATCTCACGATCCTATATTAATTTCCGATATGACAACTCTGTGTTACACAAAAAAATAATTAACAGTTCAAACAATGCACTTTAAGATTTTCAAGTGTTCCACATTCCATATTATACAAATAATTACTCGCATTTCAAAATTACATCACAGATTTCATTATCTGACATATTGTTTCAGAAATAAGCAAATTATTTTACAAACTTATTATCCAATATTGTTTCAGAGATTTGCAATATGTTTAAAGAAGCTTGCAATTGTGGACGATACCTTGGAAGAATTAGGCGCTCCAAAAATATATCAGAAAATGCATACTTGGAACAAAAGATTGATAATAGGATGGCTCATATACATACAATTTATAAACTTTTATGAGGCGATATCGTGGCAGCAGAAGCTAACTGGAAACTATCTTTCGTATTTATACATTTCTTTCGTGACAAATTATACTATTCATATTAATACGTTGGTGGATTTATTATTTATCTCAATCTTATGGTTTGTACAATATTTACAATATTTAATCATATTATAAATTTATGTTAGTTTATGCAATTATATTTTATTCTCCATAAAAATATAATATAGAGGAGAGTCCGCTAATATAAGACCTAGCGAGTCTTCTGTTAAATAATAGGCACCATGTGTTGACTTCACTATGAACTTATTGCTCTCTGGGAGTAAAATCTATTAACAGAAACATCCCAAAAGCAATAAATTCATGGTGGAACCAATACATGACGTTCTATTATTTAATAGAAGCCTCCCCCCGCTATCTCATATTTGGAACATATCTCTTAATACTTTCCTCTACGTTTTATTATTTTATCGTTAATTAATCACACCGTTAACATGTAAATATTACCATCTTAAGTAAAAAAATTTGGAACTTTATGTGTGATTTGACAATGACATTATTCCATAAATTTTAAAATGTAATTTTCCCTAATAAAATTACTGTGGAATTTTATATAGTATAAAAAAATAGGTTCTATTTCAAGTGATAATTAGATATGTTTCCAATAAATAAAATAGATAGCACAATAGTCGTAAGGCAAGCAAAAGTTCGTATTCTTAATGTCAACGTAACAGTTTTATTACACCGGGATAGCAAGTTCTTTATAAAGCACAGTCTTTTAACTCTGTCTTTTAACTCGTAACTCGTAACTCTCTCGTAACTCGCGGCTCGCGATTTGCAACAAACCGAAACAATCGCACTATGCTCACTCTTTGTTCACTCATTCGCGGACTCAGGACCCTTGCTCTCTTATTTCGTTAAGCGTGCTCCGGCGATTGCCCCGTCTTTTCCTCGCGCGCGACCGAAGCGGCGCTAATGGTATCACGAAACGCGTTCGCCCCAATAATCGATAATCAATAGTCGATCACGCGCGATCCCACATTACATAAACTTTATAAAGAAGTCAGATATAAATGTTAAATGTTCGAGGTCACATATTTTATAATTTATTGTCTGAATAGGTACATTGGCACCAGATTTGACAAAGTAAGCGAACATATGCGTAACCTATTAGTGAAAGAAGAACATGGGCTGAGATGTACATGGAAAAAACCTATGATTGTTCTTCATCGATACACCTTGTATACGGACAATTATAAACAAACATTGTGGATTTTAATGTAAATTGATATAATTAAGGAAAAGAGTATGCAACTGCATGCGAAATCGTAAAGCAAATCTATATCAATACGTTCTTTTTCTTTTACGTATTCAAATCGTTTGATTTTATTATTTTTCTTATATCGGCTACATACCTTGATAATGTTCCTTTTTTCTAAATAAGGTATTCATTTCAATTTGATTATCTTTGTCATTTGTATACATTTTATATTGCTTGTGTTTTAAATATATTTTTATTATTTTTATTAAAATTTTAAATAAATATTTAATTTTTATTAATATTTTTAAAGTTATAGTGTAGTTTACTTTAAATTTAGGAAATTTTTATTCGAGCATACTTTAATCACATATATGTTAGCTCTGATTCGCTTCTTATCCGCGCAAGAAAACAATTTGTTTTTTTTTTAATTACATATGTCCAATTATTTTGTATAATGTGAAATGTGTAGACAACATTTCTTAAAATAGAAAAGATTTGATATTTTCATTTCATCGAATTCTTTTTAAGACATCATCGACTGGACAAAATTCTATTTTAGATAATAAAAATTATTTAGATCTTGCATTTATATAAAATTGCCATGCATAATAATCCTTTCACTAATAAAAATATATCTTTCAACAGGCACTTACATTTAGAATTATGTCGTCTTGCTCGTGAATTAAATTTGATATTTGGAATGCAAATGACTTTCGAAATGACATCCTGTTTATTATACTTAACAGGACTATGCCATTTAGTATGCCAGTTGATAATGAGAGAATATAGAGAATTATTGTCAATATATTTCTGGTTTGATGTTAACATGTGGATCTTTTTATTTTTATTAAAAGTCTATATTGTAAATTACACATGTGAAAGTGTTTCTTTAAAGGTAAAGTCACACAATTCACAAATATATTGTATAATTCGTATTAATAAATTTCAAATTTTAGGCTAATAAAATTGACAATATAATTCATGAACTGTCAAGTGCTCTTCGATATGCAGATGTTTGGAAAGAGGTAATAATAAGTAACATATAATTAATAGAATAAATACAACAAATTAAGTAAACATGAATAACATATATTTATCCACAGATTTGTCAGTTTACTTTACAAATAAGATACCATCAATTGAAATTTACTGGAATGGGTCTTTTCTACTTTGGCAATTCATTTTTGCGAAAGGTTCAATGCATTTAATTTTTTCACTATTTTATTTTGCTTTGTGTAGATATGCTTTAAAAATGATTTCACACCTTATATAAAATTATTAATATCTTTTTTACAAATTATTTGATCATTTTTAATCCATAACTTATACGCATATGTATTTTAATAAAATTTTTATGCAACACAAAGAAGTTAATTGATATATTTCGTTTCAGTTGTGTATAACAATTTTAACTTTTGTAATTATTATGAGACAAATGGAAATACCCTAACAATTTGTAAATATTTGTATAATTGTTCTTCAAGAAAATAACAAAGCTGATCCATTGTTGAGATACGTTTCTAACATATAATTCATAAATTTATCAAAATTAATTATTCTTCGTAACTGTTTTAATGACACTCAAATTGATGTATCAATAGTAATAAAATAATATCATAAAATTCTATAAGAATTCTATCAATATTTCATTTCCTGTTCCAAAATATAATCATATAAACACGCGTGCGTGCGCGCGCGCGTGTGTGTGTGTGAAGAGTAACAAAATAGGCAAGGTGCAGTTATAAAGTAAGTGTAAATATTTCATAAGTGCAAATCGATTATTTCAATTACGGTTGCTAAATAATTTAAGTGTTAATGCGACGATATAATCAAATGCTATTTCATGATGGCGTTTGCACACTGCAAGCATTTCAACTGTACAATTTTAATTTAGTTAGTGCATGGAATTGGGAGCGTTTCGAATCACGATTGGTACCATGAGTGATACAGAAAAGGCTATAAAACCTCTTTCTTTAGTCACATTTATCTTTGGTTGCGGGATTCTCAGATATCCGCTGGGTCAACCGAGATATCGCTTGAGCATCGTATACATATTAATTGTGTGGAGTGTTTATGCCTGTGTGCTTTATTATATACAAATTCAGTTTCCTATGACAAAACAAAGTTTTCTAAGTTCCTTCTTGATAATAATAAATTTATTTGTGACAATGATATCCATAATTATCACTGTTCGCAAACACGAGGTATAGTTTCTTTATACTATAATAAGAGTGGTATTTAAAACGTAACAGATGACACACAATACCACTTTTTACTGAAAGTAACTTTATTTTTTTTTTATTTGAAAAGTGATAAAATAAAATTTTGTACATCGGATTCAATCTACGTTAATTTATTTCTGCAAGAGCCAAAGCTTGTAATTAGCTAGTAAATGTTTCAATATATCAATTTATCTTTCAGATAATTTAATATAAAATCTTAATTTTTTATTATATTTACATTACTTTACAAAATATGTTATAAAATATATCGTTACGGAGTTATATTGTATTTATTTAAACAGTTGTCATAGTTGCATATACCATATTTCTGTGCTACTGTTATTCTTAGAAATTCTACATATGTATAAAAAAACTCGATCTTGTGAATGATACATTAGAAGAACTCGGAATGCTTAAAGAATATCACAGATTGAGAAATTTGATAAAATGGGCCTTGATTATGTTGATGTTCATGACGTGCATATCATGGATTTTCGATTCTTTATTGTGTTTAAAATATTATAATGATACAAAGGCCATAATTATTCCTATGGTTATGGATTATAGTTTACAAATTAATACCATCATGGATATAAAGTTTATGCTTCTTCTAAGGTTCGTAAATTTTATTTCGTTGTAATTATTTAACAATTCTCAAATTAATGTTACTACAAATTGGCTTTTTTTTCTACTATTATATACGTATAATCTATTCTCCACTATGTGCTTATTCAGGAGTTTGTAATACACATACTTTTCTAAAATATTCATATATAAAATAATATGAAATTTTAAACAGAAAAAAATAATTAAATAACTTTTCACTTTGTTTTTACTCTGTTATATTGTATAAAACAATTTAATTATCCACATTTTTCCCTCAACATTTTTTAAATTGCAGGCACATCGGTTTTAGTCTGGATAAAATAAACGACCACATCATACAATTATCAGAAATAGAAGATTGTGGGTTAAGATGCAAATGGAAAAAGTTTATTTTCGTTAGTAGCTATATTCGAAACGCTGAGAATCGCCAGCGTGTGTTATGGACTATAATGTAAATTGATACGCGCTGATGTGACAGAAAAATTTCTGAGATAATTTATAAAAAATAATTTCACTGATCAAATGTATTTTATTTATTATGTTGCAATATATCTAATTTATGTTCTTGTGTTAATTTGTAGTAATTTTATGTCAATTGTATATGTAGATATAAAAAACAGTAAAATCAGTAAATTTAAATGTATTCTAATTAATTTATGTAACATAATGTAAAGATAACTTTTTCAATGTTTCACGACATAATCAATCTTTTGATAGATTTAACTTTATAATTCGTTTAAGAGACAAACAATGCGTATATGTCTCATAAAGAATATAAAAAATAAATATCAATATTTCTTTTTAAATATATATTTGTTTATATATGTACATTTCTAGGCATCTTCATTTGGAACTATGCCGAACTGCTCGCGATATAAATAACTTCTTTGGAATACAAATGACTCTGCAGATGCTATCATATTTTGTTATCTTAATCGGGATGTTTAATTTTGAATATTACACAATATTACACCATAAAATAATGTATGAAGATAATGTAATATTAAATGTACTGCTATGTAGCAATACATGGTTTATCATATTTTTAATAAAGCTCATATCACTAAATCATATATGCGAAAGTGTTAGCGCAAAGGTAAATACTTTCAATAGATTGGGAAAATTGTTTTTACAAATAAAAAAGCTATATAATATAATCTTCTCAATCTCTCTGAAAGATTAAAAATTTTGAATAATAATTACATAAAAATAAATATATTAACAATAGTCAGGATAAGAGACCAAAGACGAGCGAAAATAAATTTCTGACTGAGAACATGTGTGTGTGTGTGTGTGAGGTGATATTTTTTCCCAATAAATTTCTTTACAGATATGGTGAGAGTGGATTCTATAGATGCAAGTTAGCATTTATTTGGCGTTGCGAGGGAGGGGAAATTTATTAGACGTGAGCATCAGTACTTAGTAAATTGATTGTCAATTTAATAAACGTGATAATATCGTTCTGTTTCGATCAAGGCTGCGTTGAATTCGATAGTAACGGCAGTTCGTTGAAACTAGAATATGTATGTAAAAATCACATAGTAATATTGAATATTAACTGACACCTTTTTTTTTGCTCATCTTTGGTCTCTTATTCTGACTATTGTTTACAATAAAGAGCTGAAAATTTATTTATTTTTTAAATATGTTAATACTACCAAAATAATCTTCTTTTCAATCTTAATTAAGATAAAAAGTGTAAAAACTTCTTTATTAAAAAAAATTAAATTAAATGGTATTATAAAATATATAATTTATATATTATTCCAGGCGCGAAAGACTACAGATGTTATCCATAGATTAACAAATCTTATCTGTTTTGTTGATGTACGCGAAGAGGTGAGCTCTTTTACCATATATCATCTCTCAATTCTAATTAAATAATCTTTGTTGAAAAATATTTAAATAAAAATCACATTATTACGTAATGCAGATTTCTCAATTTGTTTTGCAAATATCACTACGACCGTTAAAGTTTAGCGGACTGGGTCTGTTTTATTTTGGCTACGACTTTATTCGTAAGGTTAGTAACATTTATATATCTTTATACAGGGTGTCCGGTACTCAATGATAAAGCGCTCGTGGATAGGTAGAGTGGGCTAAACTGAATTGAATAGTCTTCTACTATTTTGCGATCTTCGCAAGAGTTATCGAGATACTAATAATTTTAAAAAAATTTACGCCAAGTATATAAAAAAGAATCGTATATTACATCTTTCCTAAATCATTTGGTCATTTTAGTCACTTTAAGCCTGTTTTATAAAACTTAAAATTATTTGAAAAGACAATGGCATTAAACTTTTGCTCCATATACTTTTGGTTTAAATGGTTTATTAAAAAAATATTTTTGGTTTGGAATAAAATATTTTTGTCTTTATGTCTAATCAAATACTTAATTGATAATTGGTATGATCTTATATTTGTTTTTGGACAACTTTTATTTGTTAAAATAATATTTTTGATTTAGAAAAAATGTAATGTACAATACTTTTTTATATACTTGGCGTAAATTATTTTTTAAATAATTATCTCGATTCTTCGAACTATTGCGAAGATCACAAATTGGTAGAGGACTTTTCGATTCAGCCTTGCCCACGAGCGCTTTACCATTGAATACCGGGCACTCTGTATAAAAACTGAGCTTATATTTATTGTAAGCTGAAAAACTTCGTTAACGATATTTTTGTTTGATATTTTCTTTCAGTTCTTCGTTTGGATGATCACTGCTGTTCTTTTTATGGTGCAAAAAGATATTGTTCCCATAAATGACATTGTTGATAAGTATCTTATTAAGCATAATCTAACATATTACAATCAAAAGTAGAAAAAGATATATGTGATATTATTATCTCTTAAATTCTTCTTTAATATTTGTATTTATATTTAATAAACAAAAATAAATTTAAATAATTGTTTGCACTGCAAATAATTATATTAGCATTAATATATTAATATTTTTTTATATTATATTAATATAATGTATTATCATTTATTGATTATATTTTTTGAAAGATTCTTTAACGTTTACAAATTTAATAGGTATGTACAATGAATTTTTTATTAACTGATTCTTGTAAATTGATTTTTTTTTCTTAATAATGACTTTTTGACTAAAAAAAATTACAGTTATCATCTTAAACATATTTGCTTAGTTACAATATTTTAAAATACAAAAAACATATATATTTCTTAATTCTCATGTAGTGATTAGTAATGCATGTAAAATGATGTTAATAAGAATAATATTAAACATATTTGTTTTGTATAAAAAAACATAAAACAATTAATCAATATCACATCATTTAATGATTTCGTTTGCAATCTTATGGTTTAATGATGAATCGTATTATTCATTCATCAGAGCGGATCGATCATTTTAATTTGCATAAGTGCTACATACCGTAATTATTAAAAAAATACTATAATTTCCAATTAATGTAATTGCGATGCAATGTCATTGCGATCCTGAAAAATAAGTTTAAACGGATGCTCAGTGTTGCATTGCAATGGCGATGACGACTATGACGACTGCGATCCAACAAGCTCTCAGACCTCTTTTTATTACGGGCTTTATTATTGGTTTAGGTGTCTATCCCTTAAAGGAACTAAAACCGGGAGATGGGTGGATTATATATTTAAGTATTTTATATTCTGTAACAATATGGTTTGTTTATGGCTACCTTTTTTACTATATGGTGAGCTCTGTATCACTGAGAGCTATATTTCGGGCTACCATTAGTATCGTCGTTATGGAGATCAACATCATTACCACAATTACATCTGTAATCCTTAGTATATATTATGAGAAGGTTGAATTTCGTGTTTCATAATTTATAAAAAATGTTATACATTTAGATTAATATTAATTATGTTAGTCAAAAGTTATAATATTGAAATAATTATATATGTTTGTTATGTAAACCAATATTTAATTCATATAATAATTATTCTTTATTACGTTAATTTCTGCATAGACATATTTCTTATTATAAAAATATAATAATTTAATAATATCTTTTAAATACTTGCCTAATATTATTTCAGAGGTTTCGAATATGTATGAAAAAGCTTGCTGTTGTGGACGATACATTAGAAGAGTTGGGAACTCCGAAAATCTATCAAGAAATGCATACGTGGTCAAAACGAGTAGTGATTGGATGGTTTGTGTTCAGTCTCGCCACCAATTTTTGCGATACAAAGTGGTGGCTGCATAGAAAAGAAACTAATTCTTGGGGATTCATCATACCCCACTTATATAATCACACTTGTCATGTCAACACCTTTGTGGATTTGGCATTTGTTATCTCCATGTGGTTTGTATTTATTACGTTATCCATATATTAAATCCGCATTTATCAAAGTATTAATGCATATTTCAAACTGTATTTTTACAATTAGTATAAGTACTTTGTACTCACACAGTTCTTACAATTTTTTAATAAGTAAAATGCAATTGTTTATAACATTTTTAATGAGAACATTTCAACACAACTTTATCTAAAATATGATATATTATTCTGTGACTGTAAATATAATCTTTCTTAATTAAATTATATTATATTTTAATAATAAATAATTTAATAATAAAAATTTTTCATTCAAAGATTAGGATCAACGATTTTAGAATTTACGAGATGTCTTTTGCAATACAGGTATATTGGTAGCAGATTTGACAAAGTGAACGAGCATATACAATGCTTACTAGTGCAAGAGAAGTGCGGCTTGAAGGATGCATGGAAGAAATTCGTAGTCGGTTATCGGCACACTTCTTATACATTAACAATTACAAACATATTGTGGAGCTTAATGTAAATAGATACACGTATATATTTACACAAATTATTGATCAGTATTGATCTAATAATACAAAAGTTAACGATAAATTATAAAAACCATTTCCCGTTAATTCTAACAATTTCTATCCTCTAATAACAAAATTTATCTTTCGGCAGGCATCTTCATTTAGAATTATGTCGCATTGCACGCGAATTAAATCTAATGTTTGGGACGCAAATGACTTTCCAAATGGCATCTTACCTATTAACCTTAACATCTTCGTGTTATTATTTGTACGGAATGCTAATGCGAGAAGATAGAGCGGAAATACCAATAATTGCATGGTGCCATGTACTATTATGGGCTATTGTATTTCTGGTAAAACTTTGTATTATAAATTGCATCTGCGAAAATATCAGTGTAAAGGTAAAAGAATAAGGTAATATAAATTTTCAATAAAAAATATATATATTTAATAATAATAAATTAAAAATTTTAGGCTAATAAAATTGATAAAATAATTTATTTGCAATTGACAAAAGTTTCTCGATATTCTGATATTAAGAAAGAGGTAAAAAATATTCTAAGGGTAGAGAAAGTACAAGATAAAACAAATGATTTAAAATTAAAAAACAATTTGCAGATATATCAGTTTACTTTGCAAAACATGCATCATCCGTTAAAGTTTACTGGAATGGGTCTCTTTTATTTTGGCAACCAATTTCTTCGGAAGGTTTCTATTTACACTTACCTTTTTACATTATTTCTACATTATAATTTGCATAAGATACAAACACTCCAAGAGAATTTCTGTTAAGATTATAAATAAAGAAAATTATTACTAAGCATTACATACAATGTGCTGCTTTTAACTTTCAGCTTATCCTATTTCAATAAAATGCAACTTGTAATGTACGTCGTGAAAGTTAATAAATTAATAATATAATATTTTTTCAGTGCTGCATGACAATTGCAACAATCATGATTATCATGATACAAATGTTAAAAGTATAAACATTTGTCTTAAAAAAATAATAATTAATTCAGCAACATCGCAAGTCATCAAATCTAGCATCGCAAGAAGATAAAAATTACTGATTGTAATTATACAATTCTTTTCAATTTAAATTTATTTGAATTATACAATTATAGTTATGTTATTCAACTAATGTAATCACAATTATACCATGTTGTAATATTTCTTTTTAAACTTACAAATAAGTTACATAAATTTTTTAACTTTACATTACAATATGTACAATAATTATAAGAGATAAATAAAATGCCATTTTTGAGTTGAAGGAAATCAAATGGTGCTTGATAATATTTCTTATATTCATTTATTAATTATATTTTTCAGTTGTGAACTACGTGCCGGTACGGGCATATCATGTACGTAAATATAATTATGGGTTGTAATATATTTATTTGTTATCATTATTTTATATTAAAAGCATTAAATACTATATTATACTTGATACTATGATATTACTTAAGTGTTAATATTTAAAATATTTAATATTAAACTTAATATTAAACTCATTGGAATGTGCTTAATCTTACCTGTTCTCTCTATTATTATTATTATTATTATTATTATTATTATACAATAAGCAATGCAATTTATTTTTTTATTAAATTTAAATTATAAACGCATTGAGAAAAGAAATAAATCAGGAGACACGGTAGAGTCTTAAATCAAGTATACGCACCTGTATACGAGCAGTAAGATCGATCCGGATATTTTAATTAACTCGAACTGTCAAGTTGAGCGAAGACACGATATCATAATATTTAAAAAAAACGACTAAATTGATGAAATTTTTAATAGACTTAGTTGATTTTTTGGAATCATATTATGTAATGGAAATCTTTAATTTTTTTCTACTTTGAATATTAATTCTTCATGGTCACACTTCATAACAGTTACACGATGGTCATACTGGGACAAGATGACCCAAATCGTTTTTAAAGTGTTATCAAATCAGCAATATTAGTTTCATTAACTTCAAAAACAGTATATAATTTCAACCTTTAAAAAAATGGAACAATAGCGTTTTAGTAAAAAATTTAATCTTAACATTAAAAAAAAATCGTAAACATGTTAACTTCAAAAAAATGAGTTTTTTAACTAAAAACTAATAACTAATAACTAATAACTAATAACTTTTTTAATTTTTAATATTTTTAAATAAAATTTTAGCTTAATACTCTTAAGATGATGTACTTAAAAAAAAATAGTATGATTACACGTGTTTCAAAAAAGGTATTTATTTTGAAGATTGAAGATGGTTGTTTTTTACATGTAGAAAGATATTAAATTGGGATAAAAGCCTATTTATTACTGACATAACTATTCTTCTGTTAAACAAAATTATAATAACTGCAAAAATAATTAGTATTATTAATATTCAAATAAACAACCAGTAGATGGCGGGTGCGCGCCCTTCCTAAGCCAGGAAAGATTCTGAAATCTATAGCATAAAAGATTATGCTCGGGTCATTTTGACCCAGTGTGACTATGATGGGTTAAGAGATTTTTAATTTTTATATAAAAATGAGATAAATTATATTTCAGTAACGTCATCGTCCCGTTCTCCGATTGTAAATTTTTTGGAAAGTGAAAAACCTTTAATATTCGCATACGCATAAACAAATCTCTCCATACCTATACTTACATATCTCCATCTATACTCTATTCACCTATACGCAAACCCTTTCCATCACCCTCCTATTCACTGCAAAGACAGCGATACTTACATTTCGACACGTCCCGATATGATCCCGATACAGTCTCCATCCTCATCCACCCACATGCATTTCCATCCTTATTTCCCTCACCCCCCCCCCCTCACCCCCTTCACCTCTATACTAAACATCTTAATACAACCCAAATCGTTCCCGATACGTTTCACCACAGTCCAACACATTCTTACTCATTTATATATGGTAAAAGTTACTAGAAAAATAATGTAATATTAGTACAAAAAAAATTACGTTTATAAAAAAGGTAGAAAAATGACGCCAAGAACTCACGTCCTCCGTATAAAAAAAGGTTTGATATAAAAAATTAATGCCAATTTGCAGTTGTCAGTAAAATCAAGAGATACCGTGGTGTTTCACAATACGCGACCATATACAGGCAATGAGATCGGCCTGCGTCTTTTGATTTTCTTGTGGCTTGTAATTAGATTGATGTTAAATAAAACAAAATTAACAAAATTAATTATCAAAATAACTTAATAATGTCAATAATCTGTAACATAAAAATTCAATGCTGAGTCATTTCTTTCGTCCAGCAAATAATAGAATCCATTATTTTAATAGACGTGAGCGCTAATGAACAAACATATAATAATGACCATACATCTTATACGCAGATCCACTATCGTTGCAAGTCGACACAATCGCGATATCCTTGGCGAGTGAACTTAAACTTACTTGATACAAGTAAATGTGAATAGTCTGTAATACTAACAATTATGGTGGTCACACTTCAACAGATATTGCGTCCTTTCTTTCTTACGTGCTTTATAATGGGTTTAGGCTTTTACCCCAGAAAACAATTAAATAAATGGATTGTACACTTAAATATTCTATGTTCTTTGATAATCTGGTTCGCTTATGTATATCTTTTTTTCCATCTGTCAACCCATTTTACACGGAAAACGTTAATTGATTCGGCTGTTTTGAAAATCTCTGAAGAGTCTTACTTTTTGCTTTCATTTATATGCATAGTTATGAGTTTCTATCATCAAAAGGTATTTTTAATATAACAATACGTTCAAATTTACAACTGTAACAATTTTCTTTAAAAGCCTGTTTCAATAGTTACATCTTAAGTTATAAAATCATAATGTTTGTTTCAAATACGTTTTACATTATCACTTAATGTTGTTTTAGAGATTTGAGATAAGTATGAAGAAGCTTGCTGTTGTGGATGATACTTTGGAGAAATTAGGTACTCCAAAAATGTATGAAAAGCTACATATGAGATCAAAACAAATAATAATCTGCTGGATTGTGTACAGCCTTGCAATGAATTTTATCGATACGATATGGTGGTTGAGCTTGGAAGAAACTGCTTCTTTCGGATTATATATAGCTCACGTAGTAAATCATGGATTTCATATCAATGCGTTTATGGATATGTTATTTGCCTTCTTTTTATGGTTTGTATAGATACATAAATAACATACTATGTGTATATAGGTACATATACACACATGATCGTCAACATGCATGAGCGCTTTATATAATGTAATTGTAATTTAGTATTACGTTTCCATAAATCTATTTAAAATTATAATTCTCTCGTAATTAATAAAATATTTTAATTATCAAAATGACAATTTTTGGTATTTTTAAATCAATAAATAACTGATATTATACTATTTGGTCATAATATAACGATACGAATTAAATTATTTAAGTAAAAATATAATACATATTTATATGTAAGAACCTACGTCAGATTTATATATAAATAAAAGATTCTATCATATCTTTTACAATTTTTGAGAGATTATTTATACAGGTACATTGGGACTAGATTTGATAAAGTAAATGAGCATATGCGATGCTTACTAAAAAAAGAGGATCATGAGCTGAGATGTACATGGAAGAGATCTATGATCGCTTTTCATCAATACACTTTATATACTAATTACAAGCTAACATTATGGACGTCAATGTAAATCAATACTTGCATATGTTTCGTTAGGTTATCGATTCTTACTTAATAATAAAATTTAATTAACAGATATAGATTTCTATGGAAATCATAAAAATAATAAAAATTATTTTAATTCTAAAAATTGTGGTTTGTGTACGTTTAATATATATAATTTTTTTACATTTCTACAAAGGTATATTTTTTGCAGGCAACTTCATTTAGAATTATGTCGCCTTGCTCGCGAGTTAAACTTGATATTTGCAGTACAAATGACTTTTGAAATGGCATTCTTTCTATCATATTTAACATCACTATTCTATTATTTATATTGGATGCTAATACAAGAACATTGGGAAAAAATTTACTCAATATATGATTGGATTAGTATCATTTTTTGGGTTTTTGTATTATTGGTAAGAATCTACATCGTAAACTACACCTGCGACAATGTCACGCAAAAGGTAAGGTAAAATGCGCCCCGAAATCTCTATTCAATTATTATTTAGATATACATTCCATAATAAATTCCAAATTTCAGGCTAACAAAATTGGTAAATTATTTCATCAATTGTCGCATATCCATCGATACGCTGATATTTGGAAGGAGGTAAACAATATTTTAGCAAGAAGTAGTAAGAAATTATTTAAAACTAAACAACAGTCCATATACAGATTTATCAGTTTACTCTACAAACAATGCATCATCCGTTGAAATTCACTGGAATGGGTCTCTTCTATTTTGGTCATGAATTTCTTCGAAAGGTTAAAATTTTTTTGCGTTTACTTATTTTTCTATAAAATAGTCAATTCAATGTTATGTTTTGTATTGTTATAATATTTCTTTCATGAAAAAGAGAACGTGTCGTGTACCCAGTTTCAAAATTACTTTGCGGTGACATTATTAGAACAAAATTTTTATTCTATGAAAAATAAAATTGCAATAAAAGAATTAATTCATATGTTTTTCTTTCAGTTCTGCATGGCAATTTTAATGTACGTAATCATTATGGTCCAGTTCAAAATATCTATTACTTATTAAATATATTGTATTAAACAATTCCTGTCAACGAAAATAAAAACATCATATAATCCAATCTGACGTGATAACAATTCTATCAAATATATAAATAAATCTTGTCTGCATATCAATTTATCAATATCTCAATGTCGATTTTTTTTCTTTTCTCAAAAATTAAAACTAATTGTAAGAGATCGGAAGAGCAC
>NW_012094178.1:0-829 GCF_000956235.1 Wasmannia auropunctata | reverse complement strand
CGCTGACCTTTCTTCGCGGCCACATGCAAACACGTCATTTTGGCGCTGCTAAGAATGTTAGCGTCTACATTAGGGTAGTTCTTCAGGAATTCTTGTGCAGCGTCTCCCGCGCCTCTAACTATTGCATCCATCAACTGTTCCGCCACTTTGACTACATCGCGAAAACAAATTGGATGACAGTCTTGTTTTAATAGCATCATCATAAATAAAATTAATCTTTTTTTCGCAAAATAAGTAAAATATTTGTGGCTCGTATTATACAAAGGCAAAAAGTAAATTAAATAGAGCCAAGAACTGAACTATTTATCAAGGGTTAAAGAGTAATTTATTCAATGTGTGCGTACAAAATTAAGCGACTAAATTTCTCGAGTTCACAGAGCCCTTTTCGTTAGTAAAAAAAAAAAAAGAATAAAATTACATGTAAATTATTAATTTATAATTAAGTGCAATTAAGTTGAAAGAATGGAGCTCTATAAAAAAAAGATCATTAGAAAACAGGCATTCGTAAAGGCCAATTTCGAGACTGATGTATGTACAGACGGGGACACTAATGCCTTAACACTTGAAGTACGCGATGAGAGAAGAACGCGTTTCTTATTAGAACGCGTTCTAAAGACGCGTTTCTGATTGGAACACGCTCGATAAGTATACGCGCAACTTCAAATGTTAAGGCATTCGTGTTCCCGTCTGTTCATACATATTAAATGTCACAGTTATATAAAAGTGTATATACAAGACAATAAATAATACAAAATAAAACATAATAAATAATAAAAAATAAAAAATAACTGGTAGTAAACGTCTAAACATTTTCTAAAATCTCGGAAGA
>NW_012094177.1:13975-14636 GCF_000956235.1 Wasmannia auropunctata | reverse complement strand
GGCTTTGCTGACAGTCGTATGAGCGCTTAAATTTCAAAAGGAACGGCAGAAAATAGCGCTTATAAGCGTGAGCGCTTACAGCGCATGAGCGTCCAAAAGGAACACACCCTTTAACGATCAATATCTCGGTTCGTGGAATAGAGCTTTTTTCTGCCAGATTTGTTCGTTTTGCAAAAAAACGCATTGAGCATAATTTCATTAAAATCGAAGGTGGCGAAGCTAAACATTTGTTTGAAAAGAGAAGATTGAAATCACGTGGACTCTTGAGAGTCAAGCTTTTAATTCAAGGGTGAATTAATTGGCGCAGAAGATAAAGAGCCAGTATTCTTCTGCTTCAGAAATGGCGAAGCATTTAGAGTCCGTAATGGACGGTCTCAAGATTAGGTAAGTAAGAGCTAAACACAATGCACATGTTCGAAGCCACGTTATTACAATTGTATCGTATATATGTATATTTCAGTGATTTGATGAACGAAGATGGAATTACTTTTGATCTTGGAGATGGGAATGAGATTAACAATGAGGATGACGAGGAATTCGCGTATTCTCCGAATGTACAGTTCAGCAATGAGGAGATGTTAAATATGTTAAACATGAAACGACTTCGAGGACGAGGGCGAGGATAATGAGAAAGGACCTGTGTCCCTCTGTGGCATAAGTT
>NW_012094177.1:0-1390 GCF_000956235.1 Wasmannia auropunctata | reverse complement strand
TCCTTAGTCCGTTGATTCCTCCGAATCGACGGACTATATCACAGTTTATGACGTATTGTATTTAGAATATTATTTAAAAAAATAGATTTGACTGATAGCTGGGCTTAATTGAACAAGGAGAAGTTAATTCGTACCCTTGCTGCTCAGTGTAAAGAAAGCATTCTAGTATTCTAAAATAAATCAGGATTAGAAACGGATAAAATTACAGTATATAAAATTACAGTAAAGATTTGCATATAATATTTATTTGCGCATTATAAGTTTTGTGTGAAAGTCTGATGAAAAAATTACGTTACATAGACGTTTAAAGACATGTTTGTATATTATCGATATATTACTAAATAAGGTATAAAAATTTTCATTTTTATACGCCCCGGTGTATGTATACACAAATAACCCAGTGCGATCGAACGATCGTACGCATTTAATGTGGCGAATCTGCGAAAGATAGAAAAAGCTTTAATCTCTCTTTCTTCTTCAGAGAGTTATGTAATACATTGTTGACGATTATCTCGATCATTTCCCGCTTCGTTCAAGCTCCAATTCCAAGCCCCGATTCCACGGCATTCTCGGCAACGCTGGACGTGTCTTCCTAAACCGCCAACGAATTCTCAATCGTTTCCTTGCTCTCTTGGACCAACTTCTGTTTGATCTTCTCGCCGTAAGGGTGTTTGTATTTACGTCTGACGACGTCCCAGTCGACAACGTTCTCGATTTTGACGACGTTCTGAAAGGACAGCTGACTCTCGAGTGGATTCGATTGAGCTACCGATAAGGCGACTCTATCCTTGTAGACCATTCTGGTGCGAGGGGACAGGCGAGCGCTCATCTCGTGCGTCAAAGAGAGCTGTTGTTGCTTTTTGGTCGCGCATTTCTTGCAGAGTTTGACAAAATACATAATCCACGTAGTCAAAAGATTCAGCGGGGGTGGTGCCATGGTGGTCCTATCGCGTATTGAAAATACAATTAGTGTGATGAATGATGCAATAAATGGTTTCATGCAACAACTTGCCGTACTTCTTCTTCTTAATATGTTTTTTTTTCTTCGGTACATCTTATTACCTGTTCATTTTTCGAATAAGCTTGCTCATTCCGTATTTCCACTCAATGTCCGATTGCGCCTGTATCCGCTGGTAGGTATCGCTCATCATGGCGATCAGGATATTAATAAGCACCACCACCACCAACATGTAAATGCCGAAGGTGAGCTTGAAGAGGACGAGCGTCCAAATGGGCTGCATACGTTCTACATTGAATTGTTCGTGTGTCGTCTGATCAAAGATGGCGAAGAACAACAACTCGACCGCAAGTACGGGATCCATCCTGACTGTAAATACCCGTTAAACAACGTGTCTCGTAAGATGCCTCGTGTATATGCGAGCGGACATAA
>NW_012094176.1:0-404 GCF_000956235.1 Wasmannia auropunctata | reverse complement strand
CTATATGGCGGTAGCGGCACGCGCGGCTGCTAATATAATTCGGTAATTTCTATGATACATATATATGTTACAAATATATTGTATTGCAGAGAATACAATAATGAGTTTAACTCATTTAAGTAACGTTTTCAAATTTCAAAGACATTTTAAGGAATTGATTAAAAAATCTTTATCTTTTATGAAATTCTATCAATAGGATATATCGACCTTGATGACTGTTCTTGAGATGTATGTCCTCGATCCCGATTTATGGCGTTTTTAAAAAGTATGTTTTAAGATGTCTTCTAAGAAATCTTAATTTGGACATCAATTTTACACGTGTATATAATTTTCGGAAATATTGAAAATCAAGAATCTTGAAAACATCGATAAAACAATGTTCGGGAGAACAAGCTAGAATCGAC
>NW_012094175.1:0-356 GCF_000956235.1 Wasmannia auropunctata | reverse complement strand
GAGTAGATTTTCATTGATTTTTAGATTTCAGTAAAGCACATATTGACTGTGAGAATAAGTAGTTTACGAAAAATATATAATATACCGACCGTAACATAGCTGCCCAAGTCAAAGAACTTAAATTATTGACATGGTAGAAATGAAATCCCAGAAATGGAGCACAGATTCTAGCGATATTGAAATGATTGTAACTCAAGGTAAAACTGTCAAACGCATCCATTAACAAAGACAACACAATCCATCCGATTATTATTCGAATTATCCAGTTACGCAATTGTTGGTATTCTTTTTGTGTTCCGAGTGCTTCCAATGTGTCGTCCACTATCGAAAGTTTGTGCATAGATCGGAAGAGCACA
>NW_012094174.1:0-372 GCF_000956235.1 Wasmannia auropunctata | reverse complement strand
ATAAGGTTAAAGTGACTGTATTAAATAATACCGATTGTAACTTGTCAGCGCTTGTAGATACAGGCAGCGCGGTATTGTTTATCCGTTCGTCTGTCTATGATAAATTCTTTGATGTAGTTTCCGTTCCTTTGCAAGAGTCTACTCGTTCGTTCAAAGCTCTAAATCAAACGTCTATTAAGGTTCGGGGTGAAGTAGCTGCTAACGTGCAACTTGATAAACTGCCAGGTAGAAGTTTCGATGTCACATTTCAAGTGCTTGATGATAACAAGTGCTTTGTGGAAGTGCTACTTGGACGTGATTTTTTCGAAATCAATAAAGTTGCGATTGTATATCAGCCGTTTGAGGACGAGTGCTCTAAGCTAAAATTATTTA
>NW_012094173.1:0-737 GCF_000956235.1 Wasmannia auropunctata | reverse complement strand
TATTAAGTATTTTCTAGGAGTTTATTTTATTTTTTATTGTATTGTAGCATCATGATCAATCATTAACTTTATATATTCTATTTTACCTATAGGATTTGATTTGTTTATTATCTTTCTTTTATATTTTCAACAGCAAAATACAGTTTATAAAATATGAATGAATGAATGAATGAACGTGCATGAATAAAATAAATAAAAAATGAAATGTATACTGGTAAATAACGTTCTATTAATTAAAGAAATCCTTTACCTGGACAATTAAAACGAAAAAGAGACAAGTAATTAGAGCTGGAATAAAAAAATTGATGACAATTCGGGCGGCCAATGTATTAAGATAAATGTAATCCATGCGTTAGCGTTTATTTTAGTTATGATTGAAGTATACATAGTTAGTTAATAATTAGAGATCAAAAGAAAGGGTTCCAAAAATGAGTCCAAATCCATAAGTCACGTGATCACCTGTAACAGAATAGTGCGAGATTAATTTATGATTGTAAACTACAAATTTCATTTTATTTATGTTCAAAAATCAGCGTACATAGTTGTTTTGAAGTTTTATTAGCGAAGGCGTATCATCCAACCACCGGATAAAGCGATCGATCACGTGATTACCTGCAACAAAGAAACAGTGCGTTATTTTGGAAATTTAATCCATAAAATATTATTATTTTAGTTAATTTAAGAAATATACCAAGCGGCGAGAGGCTCCGAGCCAAAGTTGTCATCACACCTATGGA
>NW_012094172.1:0-738 GCF_000956235.1 Wasmannia auropunctata | reverse complement strand
CAAGGAGAAGGAGAAGGGGGAGAGGAAGGGGGGAGATGTGGAAAGGGGATGTAGGGGAGGGAGGAGGGGAAGGGGGCGAGGGAGGAATCGAAGGAGGAAGCCAAAGGTGCTTTAGTAATGATACAAACCGCTCGCCCCACCCGCTGGATGGGAGGCCTGCGAAGGTTGCTGCGAAAAAACCGTCTGCTGCGGGGATACAGAGCTAGGGGAATTAAACAAACTGAAGATTTGATTTAAGAGAGGCGCTGCCATCTTAATGAAAGCTATGATTTTGTTAATAAGTTGCGACAGATTAGAATTACCTAACACTCCGCACGAGCTAAACAGATCTAGAAGAGCTTCAAATCCGGAGGGGCCACCAAGCTCCCCGCTGGAGTTCCGAGTAGAAGAAGGGTGAGGGGGGACACCCGCCCCATCAACACCAGACGCCGACATGTGAGGGAGGTTTTGTTGGAAGTAAACTCCGTTGCCTGAGAAAGAGGGCAAGCGCCCATTAGGCGCAGACAAGAACCCTCGGTCAGTTCCCTGAATCTGAGCCTGAATTGGAATAGGTAAGAGGTGCTGACTTGCGAACGCTGGGGTCACGGTAATGTTGTGAACTACGCTGTCCCTGCGAAGCATTTGTTCTTGCAGCCACCTGGGCATATGTGCCTTGCGAATTCGATGAATCACAGTCCCCCAAATTGTTCCTGTTAAAAGCGTCAAATCTATTAGAAGTGGGAAACATAAAGAAGTTAT
>NW_012094171.1:0-352 GCF_000956235.1 Wasmannia auropunctata | reverse complement strand
TGAGCTCTTCGGTATGAGGTGCTTGATGTTTATTAATGAGTGCACCTCGCACAAGTTGATTTCACGCCCTTCGTGCATTTTTGCTACATTAGTTACGTCGCACATCGACGTACTCTCCTCCGACGCTTGGTTGTGTGCTTGTATAGCGTCGGCAATTGCACGGGTTCTTTCTTTATCTTGCTTATATATATAACTTCTCTGGCCGCCTGCGGTGATAAGGTCTTACAATGACGTAAGAATGCCTGCATGGCCCGTATGCGAATCTGCTTACTCTCCAAGACGTCTAACTTGACAGCATCCTCGGAGATTTCTTTTAATAACGCGGCTTCCTGGCGGTCAATCGCCTCCAATT
>NW_012094170.1:0-478 GCF_000956235.1 Wasmannia auropunctata | reverse complement strand
ATTTTTATCTTGGTCTCTCACAGGCATTTTCTCTTCTCTTGTTGCAGGTGGGCCGCTAACGGTATCTTCAGTGTTGCTCTGTGGAGTTTTTCTTCTTCGACGAGTTTCCCCTTGGTCAGGAACGTATGTCTCGTCGGAATGGATGTCCGGCGATGAAGCCCTCTTCTTGAGTTTTCTTTGTCGCTACTTATGTCTATAATACAATGTTTTGTGTTATTCGCGGTTCGTTCGCGATTTTTTACAATATTTGTGGCTGAAACGTGCCTCTTCGCTGTTTTATTACTAATTACATTTTCTTTCTTTTTCGGGTTTCGCTGCTTCGGGTGCAGCTGCCAACTGACGCCCTGGCTGGATGGTTTTATTGCTCGCGCTACGCGTAGCTCTTCCTATCACACTCACGTCTTTTTCCAAGCTGACTGCTACTTTCGGATTGACCCTACTTTCATTTTTTATACATTCGTTTAACTTACTTTTTATT
>NW_012094169.1:0-302 GCF_000956235.1 Wasmannia auropunctata | reverse complement strand
TACAGAGCTAAAATTGATTCTGATAATTTTTTGTGCTATAAATGCAAAAATTAAGTAAATAATTATTCTTAACAAATAAAAGATGTAAATACAAGAGAAATGAATCTTTATATCGAATGCTTTATATTGAATGGCGAATGGTATAAGAATTTCGTCCTTCTGATTCGATTTACGAATACAGTGGGCCATGAATTTCAGAGCTAAAATTACAGAGCTAAGATTGATTCTGATAATTTCCCATGCTATAAATGCGAAAATTAAAGTAAATAATCATTCTCAGCAAGTAAAAGATATAAATAAGA
>NW_012094168.1:0-746 GCF_000956235.1 Wasmannia auropunctata | reverse complement strand
ATAAGAGACAGATATAATACATATGAATTACAATGTACATGTCTAAAAAACATTGATCTATTAATAAATCATAAAATTAATGTTATATATTATTGACTAATTGCTTAAATTTTAGCAATTACTAAACATGCCACGCTAAGTCCCGTAAGAGTATCGATCTTTAAGAGTATCTCGTCGGTGTATTATGTAATTCAGTGTTTCCCTTCTTTTTGCCGCTCTAATCTCTTCTACTGCCTGTTATCTTTTACATTCTCAAAATTCTACCTTTCTACGTTCCCTATTTCTTCTCTTCTATTTTTCTACAATTTTCTTTTACATTTAATTACATCTCTATATATTGTCCTATTTTTAAACTATCTTTTTTTTTATAACCCCAAATTCTATCTTTCTACTTTATCTATTTCTTCCTCTCCATTTTCCCTACCTCTACATCTTTCAACTTGTCCGCCTTATATATCCTTTACTATCCTACATATTTAACTTATTTCCCAATAATTATCTCTAATATATGCACGCTGTTCTCTTCAAAACAATTGTTGTGTTCAGTAGAGAAAACGTCTTTGCAATTGTTGTAAAACTCTTTAATATGATTGGTTTATACATTTAGATTCGTGAAGAACTAAGAGCAAAACCAATCATGTTGAAGAATCACAATAGTTGCAAAGCTGCTTTCTCTGCTGAACGCAGCCAAAACAGGTCTAGAAAGTTTAATTAAGGTTGAAAATAGAAGTTAAATTTTGACTTGA
>NW_012094167.1:0-447 GCF_000956235.1 Wasmannia auropunctata | reverse complement strand
TTTTATTCTTCTTATTAAAATATATTATTTTTTTAAATTTATTTTTTATTTCATTAACATTTTTTTGTTTTATGACATGTTATTACGTTTGTAAGAACAATACATTTATAATTAAATTTTTATTTATGTAAATTTTATTTATGTCTTCTTTTCTTAAATACCTTTTCCTAAATACCTTTTCCTAAATAAATAAGATCACAAATGCTTATATGTATACATATATGTATGTCTGCATGCACATGTGTAAATATACGTGTGTGTGTGTGCGTGTCGTGTCTGCGTGTCGTGTGTGTCTGTGTGTGTATGTGCCTGTGCGTGTGTGTATGTGTGTGCCTGTGCGTGTGTTTATGTGTGCGCACGCGCGTGTGCGTGTATGTATATGTATGTATGTGTAAGCGTGTGAATATATGTATATGTTGGCATTACATGTAATTAATTTTTTAATTG
>NW_012094166.1:0-313 GCF_000956235.1 Wasmannia auropunctata | reverse complement strand
CCCACAATTAAGGGGTCTGCTCACCCCTGAGGTTTTAAAATAATACCATAAGTTTGGGATTTTTTTTGGCCAAATGGATAACTTTATTTAAAATCTGTTTAGAGGGCATTATTGTACATATATAAGAAACCAAAAAAAATATTTTTCTATTTTTCTAATGTCCAAAATGGTAGCGCACTGGCCTACACTTGCGAAATCACTTTTTTTTCTATCGGTATACAGGATTCCAGGCACACGGTTTAATCTTGAACAAAACACAAAGAATTTTCATTATCTACATATTAAAGACTAGAGAGGTACAGATCGGAAGAGC
>NW_012094165.1:0-376 GCF_000956235.1 Wasmannia auropunctata | reverse complement strand
TTTCTTCGGCTGTCTGACTGTAATTTGATGATCAATTTAAAAATACGAGTTTTGATGAGTAACATAGAATTGAGCTCAAAACACAAAAAACCCATTACCTTATTAATAATATAATAATAGAAATGTATATATATAATATTAATAATAATATAAAGTTTCTTTTTCTCTCGTCGATTGCGATTTCTTCTTTTCGCGGTTTTCCCTCAAGAAGGACCGTCGTGACTGAGGTGACATTTAGCTTTGGTTATTCTGTCTCACACTCCATAATATCTGCCATTGCAACTGGCATGTTTGGTTATTGCATTATCATGGTAAATAGAATTATTATCAAATGATACACAATTTTATATTCTTTCTTTAAGCTTGGAAGAGCACA
>NW_012094164.1:13245-14056 GCF_000956235.1 Wasmannia auropunctata | reverse complement strand
ACGCTTCTAACCTGAGAGAACAGCGTACGCTCGCAACACCCGAGCTCATAATAAACTCTTCTCTTTCTCTTCCGCGCTACATTACATATTTCTTTGTCACCGCGAGTTCTCGCGTCCGAAAAAAAAAAAACCGTTGAGACCCAACGGAATCGCGCGCGAGTGAGATCCGCGAATTTAGACCGGAGGTAGGGGAACGAGCGAGAATTCAGCTAGAGGCGTTCCAGCGCGCCGCCCGTCTGCGCTATTCCGCGAAGAAAAAAAAAACGACCGAACTTCTTTTTCGCGCGGACGTTCCGCTCTCGCGACGCGACCGAAGGAACGAAACCACGTAAGATAGAGAAACGCGCGTCCGTCGGGCGGAACGGCGAGGCACGCGGCGTCGTCCCGCCGCGCGCGAAACGACGCCGCGAGCGGGATTCTCGCGAACGGGAGATTCTCGATCGCGCCGCGGGACTCGCGTCTCGGCGCCTCGCGAAAACGCGCGATCGCGGGAAACCCTATCGAGCGCGCCGCGACTCTCGCGCGATCCCCGGTCGCGCGCGGCGAACGGCGACGCCTCGGAGGAGCGAGACGGGATGCGCGCGGTGTCGGTTCATTTTTTTTTTTTCACAAGTCGAGCTTTCGAGCGACGGGAGCGCTTTCGTAGCGCGCGAGAAAATGAGGATGGGTTTTTTTGCGATCGCTTTTCCATCCCGCGGTGCAGCCGACGAGCGTGTCTCGTGCGACCCGTGCGAATCGATTCCCTCCGAGCGACGCGGCTCGTCGCCCGACGCGAGAGAACGAGGACCGTGCGCGACGAACGTTGAAGTAA
>NW_012094164.1:0-546 GCF_000956235.1 Wasmannia auropunctata | reverse complement strand
TATTCGAATACATTCTTAGAAATGACATTAATGTTCAAAAATAAGTAGTAAATTTAATTTTATTTTTTACAAAAGTAAGTAATCCGAAGAAAAACTTGTTCTATATAGACTAATTTAGAAAGTTTCAAGTTTTAATATTTATTTTAATATTTATTATTACCTTCAATAATGATTAAATAATATAAACTTGAAATTTAATTAAACTTATTTTAATATTACAAAAGAGTAACAAATCTATACTTTTCAAGTAATGGTGACGGTAACGTGTTATTTTTTTGAATCAGTAACGAATAAGGATCAGTTATTTTTCTCAAAAATAACGGTAACGCTTTACTTTTTTAAGGTAATGTTCCCAACTATGGTTTAAACTAAGTCAATACCCAATCAGCACACAATATTTCTTAAATGTTTTTTAAATGTTTTTTTAATGTTTTTTTTTCATTTCCTGAACTCATTTTGGAAAAAATATTTATTTAACATTTATTTAATATTTTTTTTTATTAAATATTCGTTTAGAATAATAATTTCTAAAAGATCGGAAGAGCA
>NW_012094163.1:0-362 GCF_000956235.1 Wasmannia auropunctata | reverse complement strand
TCCGATCTTGAGCCAGATCGGATTCTATCTTCAAAAAATTTATATATTGTTCACACAAATACAAAATATTTATTTTATTTTGTCTTTTCTACTTTATTATATTTTAACATTTATTTCTCATTTATTTTATTACATTTTATTTTTGTTTCATTGCATTTTATTTTACTTGTTTCATTCTTTATTTGTTTATTTATTTGACATATAGTTTACTTATATTATTCCTTTTTTTTTTAATTCATATCATGTTCTATTTTATTTTATTTTATATTTGATTTGATTTATATTTTATATAATATTTGTTTATTTATTTGACTATTTATTTTACTTATATCATTACTTATTTTTTTATTTAATTCATATCA
>NW_012094162.1:0-1973 GCF_000956235.1 Wasmannia auropunctata | reverse complement strand
CTTTTTAGCGTTTCTTGTACACTTTTATTATTTTTTTATAGCTAAAAAGAACAGACTATCGACTCGGAGTCGGATCGAGTCAACAAATCGAAAACGCTATAATACTGTACTGAAAATCAATAAAAACGCACCCTAAATACGAGATGTGTTCAGGAAATTACGCTATATCATTTTATCCATGTTAAGGGCTCCTGCACACTAGACGCGGAAATGCTTGCCGCGCGGCAAAATGTGACGCAGTAGCTAATAAACTTACAGCTCCTAAAGAAAGATGACACGTCCATTGACTGTTATGTCTTGCCGCGCAGCAAGCGTTTCCGCGTCCAGTGTGCAGGAACCCTAAGGCGGGAGCACAGGCTTTTACCAGAGAGGATCCTAAGAGCGGTCATGCCCGCAATTTAGCTGAGACCGACGATGAGCTGGTTTCAGCGCCTCTCGAAAGTCGACATTGAACTACCAACTAGAGAGACCAATGAGAAGCACACGTTAGACGGAAAGCGTGCTTCTCATTGGTCTATCTAGTTAGTAGTTCAATGTCCACTTTCCAGAGGCGCTGAAACCAGCTCATCGCCGGTCCCAGCTAAATCACAGGCATGACCGCTCTTAGGATCCTCTCTGCTTTTACATAACGCTGCATAACGCATATGACGTAAGGCATAAGAGAATCAACCAATCAGAGTATGAAATGAAAGACTCTGATTAGTTGATTTTCTTAGGGCAAATTCACACTTTGACAGAAAAGCGGAAAACAGAAAAGCAGAAGCTAATCAAAACTTGCACTGGTAGCAAGAAAAGCAGAAAGTAAAAACTATTGACTATCAACGCGAGTTCTGATTGACTTCTGCTTTTCTGTTTTCCGCTTTTCTGTCAAGGTGTGAATTCGCCCTTATACCTTATGTTTTGTGTTATGCAGCGTTATGCAAAAGTCTGTGTCTCGGCCTTTAGGCCTGGGGCACATGAAATGCATAACAAAGTATAAGCAGATTTTATGCTGGCTGCTCATTGATCCAGCCGCCTTATGCTGTGCTTATGTTTTATTATACATTTTGTGTGCTCTAGGACTAAAGCCGTAATCACACTAACGATTGAGGTTGAAATTGGAAGTTTGACCAATCAGAAGAAAAATAACTAATATCAAGTTTAGTAAATTTTGCTTTAATTGGTCAAATCTCAATCCAATCTCAATCTCAACCGCTATTGTGACTACGGCTAGAGTTCTAAATTATGCGCAGAAAAGCGCAATCAGTGTTACGAGTCTAGATTGGACTCGCAAATAGCCAATCATAAGATTGATTTATTGGTATTATAAATGGCTGCCGAATAAATCAATCTTATGATTGGTCATTCGACGCCATTTTTACAGCATAAGGCCCGGAGCATATAAAATGCATAATAAAGCATAAGCAAAGCATTAAGCGTGTCTGACACTATAGAGTTTTAGTTTTCGTTTCATAGTTCTTTTAGTTTTATCGTCTAGTTGCTTCGAGATATCGATAGCAATATCGAGGTGACGCCATCATTTTTTATCAGTTGGTTTCCTTTCCTTGTAAGAGACGCACCTCGAGCGACGCCTTATATTATATTCAATTCATTATATTAATCCTTAACAAATAAGTTATTTTGCGTTTAAAACATTCGGAGCTCATCATTTTTCCCAAATACAGTCCACTCGTTCCCAACAAAAATGTTGTAGTTATTATTTCTCTTTTATTATTACATTTTTATAACGCTAGCTGAAACTAATTATTTTTTATTAATACATTTAATTTTCTCATTAATATCCAAAGTCAAATTTATTATTTTATATTAATCAAAATTTTACTCTTTATTACATTGCTACTGTTAGGAATATTGCAAAAGCTTTTGTTATTGCTTTTTTCAGGATTTAAAAATGAGTCTTCTTGGTCAGTCTTTAGAGGGTAAGGCTATTCTTCAAAGCTATGAATCAAATCAGTGTTTGGAAGAAGAAGATC
>NW_012094161.1:0-3217 GCF_000956235.1 Wasmannia auropunctata | reverse complement strand
GTAGGGAAAATGTTGCTGTAAGTTAGAATTACATAAGAACATACGTATTTCTACTCATTGAATACTTTTGAGGATAGAGAGTGCGTGAGTAGACAGAAAAATTAAATTAAATGTATTAAAACACATGTTATAAATGTACATTACTTATTTGAAATAATTTCAAGCTATTCGTTGTCTTTAATATTTTAATATCGTTTTTTAACGATTCTGACTAATGGCCGCTGATTTATTTTGACAATTTTTATATAGGCAAGCCACAACATCTATTTTTCTGTTTAATAAAATTTATATTAATACAAAATTAATGTATATATATATATATATCTTTATACCTTAAAATATTTTATATCTGTGCTTAAAATGATTTAATCTAAATCTGTGTAACTCACATATTGAAAATAAATTGATGTGGCTTTCCCATGGCTATGGCGAAAAGATCATTTGTAGCAATGGCGAAAACGATGATTTTGTGAGATGACATTCAACAGCATCTTTATGGAGGTGAACAAATACTGGATTTAAAAATAATCTTATACCAGCTATTAACATATCAATCGACTTTCTTTACAGATAACATGAAACAGGAGTTTGTTCTATATATAAATTTTGTACACGTATTCGCCATTGCTGCAGCTTGAATAAAGTCTTTGGGCATTAATCTGCAGCGAACTTCTTTTTCTCAGCGAACTGTTCTTCTTTTAATTCTACCATTGAATATTTTTCAGAATCGACAAAAATCATTCTAACGGAAATTTCATCTCCCACTTGTAGATTCCTGTACTTATCACTTATGCCCATTGGCCAAATTGGCACACAAATTTTTCTAATAATTGTTGGAGATTCAATCAAGTCTCCAAGATCTTTCAGCTCGGCATCTTTTTTTAGTGTCTCCTGTTCATCAAAATCAATATATTGGATCGTCGTAGGATTCAAGGATGTTACCATAGCTCGATACCAAAGACCTTCATATTTCACACCATAAACGCCACCAACAGTCGGCGGCAGATTTGCTGAATTTTTTATATCTTGTAATTTTGTCATTAAAATGGTACGGGCGTCAGCATCTTTTGAATTAAATACCAAATATTTATTATTACCTAGTGATTTTACGATTTGCACGGTTGTAAATTCTTTGTTGGATAAATATGTTTCTTTATAAGAAGAATCATTCACTGAGGAACTAGTTTGGCTATTAGTATTTTCTCTGTCATAGCTAGTAGAGCCTTTATTATTTTGGAAGCTGTTTCTTTGGGGATAGTTTCTATCATTATTGCAAATTTTATCTCTTACATTGCTATTATTATTGTGTCTTTCTTTGACACTAGTCTTAGGTTTATAATTACTATTATGATTACTTTTCTCTTTCTTGATTACTGCTTGGTTTTCTTTTTTTATTTCAGGTGCATAATTATCGTGAGCATCATGATAATTATTTTGAGTAATTTTTATATTACTCTCTTTGTTGATTCCATTTCTAGTCGTATTATTCGCTTCCTCTTCCCATACGTTAAACGTATCAATTCTTCGTCGTTTTACTTCGCCGCTACATTCACCCGTATCAACATTAGGGGTCGAAGGCCGTTTATTTACGTCTTGCTTAATTAGCAATGTGTTATCTATAACATCTAAAGCCCTGCGAAAAAATATATATAACCAAAATTTTAATTTCAATTAACAAAAATAAATCAAAATTAAATAATAAATGAATTGAACTAGGCCGTTAAACAAATAACACAAGAGGGAAAAGCCTTTAACAATCGAGGCTGGATCTTGATGCACATAACTGAAAAATGTTTTTAAAATTCACACATAATTATTAGGCATCAAAATCTAGTCTCAATCATTAAAGATCATTACGCCTCTCTCTCTCTCGAAATAAATATAATTTTTAATGCTTATCTACTTTTTAATGTCTTTATTAATTATCTACTAAATTAATACTTTATTAATAGTTACATGCAATAAAAACAATTGTATCGTCGTGTAAACGATGTTTTTAAAAATTTCTTTTCTTTTAATGAATATATAAACGTATAAACTTGAGAGACTATATATAAATATAATTACGGAATAGAGCTACACTCAGCCTGATGTTGTGGCCAATCATTTACTTGACAAGTTCTGCTACAATAGTACGTAAGGCACACTTCGCACTGTTTTGTTGTGTTTGTAGAACAAACAGAACAGTTTTGTACTGCAGTTTTACACTTGTCTTCGGAATATTCATATAATCCCTGTAAATAATTGCAACAACGAAATAATAAATAAAATATATACTAAATGCATAATACATAATTTTTCTTAACTGTTACATTAATTATATATATTTGCATAATTTCTTACTTCATTTTGTCGTTTACATATTCTTGAAATACCTTCTCCAATTTCAGAAACAGTACTCATGTATGAACATGAGGGCAATGACAATTCATAGTCTTCACTATGTGGCATTACACCTTTATGTGACAAATAAATCATATCTTCTCTAAAATTAAATATATGTGTTATAATACTATATGTTATACAATTACATATGTAGAAAAATATTTTTTGTTTATAATGTCAATGATGCTTACTGTTTTATATCATCGTGAATAGGCAATGAATCTGCAACATTTATTGCCTTTGATTTTATAAAATTGACTAACTCTTGAATTTCTTTTTCTTCTTCCACAGAAAATTTTCCCTGCAAATTATCTGCAAAGACAATTTTCCGATTATTTTTTCTCATCTCCATATCTGTCCATGTCTCATCCATACCTGTGACGACAAAACAATAAGCACGTTAAAACGCTATACGAAAAGCCGGAAATATGTAAACACGGAATATGTAAGAACGGAAAAAAAAGCCGATCTTAATACTTAGTACTTACTCTGTCGTTTTTGCTAGTGCGTAAGATTTGAAACAATTGACGGTTGAAACGTTCAACCGTCAAGGTACCATAGTAATCAAAAATCTTACCAACTGAGAAAAGTAAAATTATTTAGCATTGGCAAGTTGGTCGCGACCGGTGTTACGAGTTCTGATTGGACATTCAACGGCATTTTCAATATTTTCTAGTACTATTGCGATACTGCCATAAGCCAGTCATCCGCTAGCTGCTGAGCGTTATCTGTCACACTTCGCGCTGCTTCGCGCTTTACTCGGAAGTAAACATCAGTAAACATGGCAAAGTTATTGGGGTTGGATAAACTCGCGACGTTATTCCGTGCGATA
>NW_012094160.1:0-335 GCF_000956235.1 Wasmannia auropunctata | reverse complement strand
CCGCGATTCATTCGCGGTATCTCGCCGCTGCGGGATCTAAGTTACTTTCGCCAAGTCCATCATGTCATACCGCCGCGGTATCTCTAGATCCCGCTAACAAGTAGCGGGATGACGGTTGTCAGGCTAGCCTGTCATCCAAGTAGCCTCCTTTTTTTGTCATCCCAGTGCCTATTCCTTTGTCATCCAAGTAGCCTCCTTTTTTTGTCATCCCAGTGCCTATTCCTTTGTCATCCAAGTAGCCTCCTTTTTTTGTCATTCCAGTGCCTATTTCTTTGTCATCCCAGTGCCCTCTTCTTGTCATCCCCTGTCTCTTATACACATCTCTGAGCGGGCTG
>NW_012094159.1:0-502 GCF_000956235.1 Wasmannia auropunctata | reverse complement strand
GTGATCCGCAGGGGCACGCCAAAGCGGCTAATCCAGCCGTTGTAAAATGCTTTGGCTACAGTTTCAGCTTCCTGGTTTTCCATAGGGATCACTTCTGGCCATCTCGAGTAGCGGTCTACGCAGGTGAGGCAGTATCGATGCCCTTCAGACACTGGTAGAATTATGATGTCGAGATGGACGTGCTCGAATCTTTTGGTGGGTAGAGCAAAGGTTCCGTGTGGAGCTGATATATGCCTTGTTATCTTCGAGCGTTGACAGGCTGTACAAGCTCGCGTCCATTCCCGGCATTCTGCGTTGATGGATGGCCACACGTAGCGTTGTGCCACGAGTTTAGTGGTTGTCTTTATGCCTGGGTGTGCCAAATTGTGGATCGCTTCAAAGGCGGGTCGTCTGAATGGCTTGGTAAGGAATGGACGTGGCGTTTCGGTCTTTGTGTCACACCAGATAGCCAAGCCTGCACCAGGGATATCGACCTTCTTGAGCTGCAGGCTTTTCCCTTCGA
>NW_012094158.1:0-310 GCF_000956235.1 Wasmannia auropunctata | reverse complement strand
TCCGGAGTCGGAGACGTTGCACAATAGCTTCGGAGATGATCGAGACCTCGGAGCCAGGGTCGACCAGCGCCCGTGCAGGGCAGCGAGAGCCACTCCCATCACAGATGTAGACTCGTGCTGTGGCCAGTAAAACGGCGGATTGAGTTGCCTGCCTGCGTGCGTGCAGTGCGGTCGCTGAAGTGCTCGCTGAAGCGGTAGGCGAGTTTTTCTCTGTAGAGCACGCATCGTGCATCGAACTATGATGCCTCTCCTTGCACGTACTACATGAGAACTTTGACTTGCAGTCGGCAAGCGAGTGCTTGCCGAAGCA
>NW_012094157.1:0-496 GCF_000956235.1 Wasmannia auropunctata | reverse complement strand
TTTGAGCTGATGTACTTGCAAATGATGTATCCGCTTCTCGAGTGTAAATATTACCCACGAATTTTCTTTTTTTACTTCTACTAGCACGTTCATGCGTATCTCGTGAATGTTTGCGATCCATTGCTTCTTTCGTTTGTGCCTCTGTTTTGCTCGAAGGTTAAACGACTACTGAGGATTTCCAATACAGCAACAGTCAAACTAGTCTTCTTTTTGTCCCTATACCAATGTCTCTAGACTACCTGATCCTAATCTTTGTGTTGAGAACAAAGCCGAAGGCGCAGCTGCCGCCCGTTACAAGTTTATACGTGCGCGCTGCGCTCGGGTCAGTAAAGACTGACTCATAACTCCGGAAGTTTTACGAATTTTGAAATGAAATTTTTTGAAGATATTCTTGAGATGTTAAACTAATTTATTCCGTAAAAAAAAAAATCGATTTTTTTGACCCAAAAAACCGGAATCCCCTTACAGTAAAACAGGCAAACAGGTAACCGCCAGA
>NW_012094156.1:0-369 GCF_000956235.1 Wasmannia auropunctata | reverse complement strand
CAACTTTTACTATCATATACATATATACATACAGCAAATGTGAAAATTCAAAGTATATGTGTATATACTACGCGATGACAGCTCTACACAATTTTTTTTCTCGTTCTCAGCATACCTCTAGCAACCTGAGCTACATTGATGCCTAATCTTCAATCGTGAAGAAGATATGTGTTATACACGTTATACATTATAATTATATGTTATCGTTTTTATCAACGATACGGTTGATAATAAACGGTTCTCTTGATATGTACCCTCTTGCGATGACTGCGACGTCTGCGACATCGGTAGAACATCGCGCGGAACGTACAGTATGGCAGAATGTCTCTGGTAATGTTGCACGTGTTACGTTGCCACGGTTTGGCGAGA
>NW_012094155.1:0-397 GCF_000956235.1 Wasmannia auropunctata | reverse complement strand
GTATTTAAGAAAAGAAGACATAAATAAAATTTACATAATAAAAATTTAATTATAAATGTATTGTTCTTACAAACGTAATAACATGTCATAAACAAAAATGTTATGAAATAAAAAATAAATTAAAAAAAATATATATTTTAATAAGGAGAATAAAATAAAAATAAAATAATAAAGAAAATAAAATTATTTTTGTTCGTTCTCTTGTAAAAATATTTGGGCGTTTGGACAGTTGATAAATGTGAGTGATATATTCCTTGTGTCTGATGTGTTTAATGTTTTTGATGTAGTCATATTTTTTTTGTTTTCTCCAATGTAAGTTTTCGATGGTAAACGATGGCTTGTTGTAGTTGAATGTCGAGTCTGTTTGTAGTGTTGAAGTACTTCGTGTATCGATTAT
>NW_012094154.1:0-317 GCF_000956235.1 Wasmannia auropunctata | reverse complement strand
CTGGTGTGCACGATATTGACCTTCCAGGTAGTCTGAAACAAAAAATGAAACGGCGTTTTACTTTATACACTTGTAGTTTCAGTTTGATGAATCAGAATTAAAAAATAAAAATTATTGCGAAAGTAATTAATTTTTAAATCAAAACTATAGTTTTTACTATCAAAATTGTCCTTTTTTATTATATCAAAAAAAACTATATAACTTATCAATATTCTGATTCATCAAACGATAAAGTAATGTTTGCTGAAGATGCAGGCCAAATTTGAAGGTAATCGGTTCAGTGGTTACAAAAATATCCTGCACACCATCCGCAAAAA
>NW_012094153.1:0-320 GCF_000956235.1 Wasmannia auropunctata | reverse complement strand
TATCCCCTGTGTGCCTTGTCGACTCAGTTCCGCGCTTCACACGTCTAGAATCGACGTTTGAATGGTAGAAACGCCGCGAACACAAGGGTTCGAAGTTTCCGAGCTTCAAACGGCGAGAATCGACGTTTCAGTGATGGAAAAGCTTCGGGCGCTCGAGTACGGCGGTTCCTCGCTTCACACGTCGAGAATCGACGTTAGAATGGTAGAAACGCCGCGAACGAAAGGGTATGACGTTTCCGCGCTTCAAACGGCGAGAATCGACGTTTGAATGGTGGTAACGCCGCGGGCGCTCGAGTACGGCTGTTCGGCGCTTCACACGT
>NW_012094152.1:0-323 GCF_000956235.1 Wasmannia auropunctata | reverse complement strand
ACTAGCGTGTCTCGGGCGTAATTAATCAACTTTATTCGCGTTCACTCGCGACTGATTATCGAAACGCGGTATAATGCTTCGCGTACGGGACTTCTTCTGCCTTCGGGACTCGCGACGGCGTTCCCGATTCTATTACGGCGAGGAAAAGACGTTCTCGCTGCCGGGCGAACGGCTTTTATAGCCCCCCACTTCGCCAACGCCTTCCCACTCTCACGCGTTCCCCTTCCTTCCACAATTCTGGAAAGAAGGTGCGTCTTAACTTCCAGATTCGTTTGATCCACGATTTGTGGATTCCTTCTAGAAGCTTCTCGAACCTTCTAGAA
>NW_012094151.1:0-357 GCF_000956235.1 Wasmannia auropunctata | reverse complement strand
TATCCCCTGTGTGCCTTGTCGACTCAGTTTTCAAATGTCATTTCGCATATACAAAATTAAGTTTAGTAAAATTGTAACTTCATATTTGTTAATATTTATATATGCTAAACTTTATATTTATAGACAAAATATATCTTAACTAATACATATTCCATCTTTTTGACATCTATTAAAAGATTTATACCATTGGTATACTTTATTAGCAATTAATATTTATAGGTCATCGGAACATCGGTTCTCGGACGATCACAAGGTTAAGCACGTTTCAGAAGGTTCATGGCTTGGATGGGTGACCGCTTTAGAAATTTCCATAAATAAGTATATCGAATTGGCGATCATTTCTCATTCAAGGAATGA